>NW_020664372.1:42916508-42973852 GCF_002925995.2 Terrapene triunguis
CCCCCCCCCCCCGCCACTCCAAGATTGGTCGCACCTTACCAGGTGCCGCCCCAAGCACGTGCTTGGTTGGCTGGTGCCTGGAGCCAGCCCTGTCTTCAGGACACTGAAATCAATCAGATTCTTAAAAGAAGAACTTTATTTAGAAAGAAAAAAATTAAAGAATCACACCTGCAAAATCAGGATGGAAGGTAACTTTACAGGGTAATAAAAAGATTTAAAACACAGAGGATTCCCCACTGGGCTCAGCTTCACAGTTACAAAAATAGGACTAAAACTACCTGTGTAGCATAGGAAAATTCACAAGCTAAAACAAAAGATAACCTAACGCATTTCCTTGCCCTACTTACAATTTCTGTGAATTTAGATGGATTATTCCAGGTATATTTTCAGGAGATCTTGTACCTGCTTGGCTTCTCCCTCTGTCTGGAGAGGGAACAACAAAGAGAGAGCACAAACAAAACCTTCCCCCCCCCCCCGCCCAGATTTGAAAGTATCTTCTTTCCTCATTGGTCCTTCTGGTCAGGTGCCAACTAGGTTATTTGAACTACTTAACCCATTACAGATAAGGCAATTCAGTGTAGCTGCCAAAGAGGGATTTTATGCTACCCTTCTCTCTCTATTTATGACAACCAGCCTCATCCCTTTAGCCACATTTCTAACAGCCTGGAGCAGTTGCTCTCTCTTATACCCTTCCTGCAGAGTGAATGGGTAGGGCTCTTTGTTTTCAGTATTTACCGATTTTCTCAGATTTCCTGGGTTTCGACAAAGCCAGTATTCGGGTTTTACTAATTTTCATCCCAATTTTGGATTTTTGGGGCTTCAGGAATTTTTCACAGGGGAAGTGGATGGGGCTGCACTGAAGGGCCAGAGTCAAGAGTGGAGGAGAAGGCTTCACCCTGAGCACTGTCCCCCATGCCAGACAGAGCCCCCTCCTGACCCTGGCCCTTCAGCACTTCCCCGTCCACTTCCTGGCTCCCTGCCCATCTCGTTTTCCTGCTGGTGGAGAGTCTGCCCTTCATTTTCGTTTTTTACCAATTTTTACTTGTTTTTTAAATTTTCAAATAAACACTGATACATCCGCAGAAAATCTATTAAAAAAATAAAAAACAAAAAAAGAAATGGCCTTATGAATGGGGGAGGAAGCACATGAGATTCAGAGCTGCATGTGATCTTCATCATGTCCTGTGTGTGTGATGCCTGAGAGGAGCCAGTACTGGGACGTGTAAACAAACCCCCATAATCTGTGCTGGAGGAAGCATATGAGTTGGAAAACTGGAGAATTACAGATCTGAGTTGAAGGCAGATTTCTTATTGTTTCCAAAGAGTTATTAGTAACATAACTAAGGGAAACAGATTTGTTTTTCGAAGCATGATTGTCAATTTGATGCTGTTCCTTTACAGTCCTTGGTTTTTTTTTTTCTCCCTTTCTTCCAACCCACAGATTTTTTTTTAACTTTTCAAAATAACATTGGATGAGTAAATATTGATGTACTGTACAGCAGAGGCAGAGAAAACATCTGTAACGTTGGTACAATAAATTTATACAACAGAAGGTAGTAGTATAAAATACCTTGCATTTCTAAAGCTCCTTTCATCCAAGGATCTTAAAGCATTTTACAAGGGTTACACTGTGCCTTTAAGGCCCAGCCCTGTGTTGGGGCAGTGTTGAGCTGGCCTCCCTCAGGGGAACTGGGGGAGATGCTCTGCCTCAGGAAAGCACAACCCTTCCCATGCGTGCAGGATGGTTTACATAGATTGCATAATCCTCCTAGGCTGATGCACTTTGCTCTTAATAGTGCCTTTGTGGACTCGTGTGGAAGGGCATGGAGGTGTCCATTCTTCCCTTTGGAGAGAGGTGCCTCAGGGAGAGAGGAAGGGAATAGTAGCAGCAGGGACTGTGGTTGACCTTGGTCTGTGTCCAGGGCATGGAATGGACAGAGGTTCCTTGTGCCTCATTGCATACTTGGTTTCCTGTACAGTGATGCATAGAACCCAAACTTAGTATTTGTCAGCATTTTTTTTTTGTTTATTCCAATTACACAGTATCCAAACCACCTCCCAGTTTTGTCGTGTGTTTTATGTTCTCACCTCATAGGATGATTCCAATAAAGGCCTGATCTGTCCCTGATTGAAATGAATGACATGACTTATCTTTGCTTCATTGGGGTCATACCTGGGATCCAATTCTGAGAACATTTACTTCTCCACATAATCCAGTTGAAGTCAATGGAAATAATATGTGTGAGTAAGGCTATATCTACAGGACAGAGCCTGAATTGGCATAGTCCCCTCCAGTAGACACAGCATACACCCATACAAAGAGTTTTTCTGCTGGTGTAGGAGCACCATTGTGCTCAAGGTTAGCTAGCTAAAAGTCTGCTTTGGAGTTAACTATCTTGAGTAGTTTTTTATCCTCTGCATATTTTGCCGCCTTATGGTTTACCCCCTTTTCCAGATCATTTATGAATATGTTGAACAGTACTGGTTCCAGTACAGACCCCTGGGGGACACCACTATTTACCTCTCTCCATTCTGAGAACTGAGAACAACCTACCTTTTGTTTCCTATCTTTTAACCAATTATCAATCCATGAGAGCACCTTCCCTCTTATCCCGTGGCAGCTTACTTTGCGTAAGAGCCTTTGGTGAGGGACCTTGTCAAAGGCTTTCTGAAAATCTAAGTACACTATATCCACTGGATCCCCTTGGTCCACATGCTTGTTGACACCCTCAAAGAATTCTAGTAGATTGGTGAGGCATGATTTCCCTTTACTAAAACCATGTTGACTCTTCCTCAACAAATTACATTCATCTATATGTCTGACAATATTGTTCTTTATTATAGTTTCAACCAGTTTGCCCGGTACTGAAGTCAGGTTTACAGGCCTGTATTTGCTGGGATCACCTCTGGAGCCCTTTTAAAAAACTGGCGTCACATTAGCTATCCTCCAGTCATCTAGTACAGAAGCTGATTTAAATGATAGGTTACAGACTACAGTTAGTAGTTCTGCAATTTCACATTTGAGTTCCTTCAGAACTCTTGGTTGAATACCATCTGGTCCTGATGACTTATTGTTGTTTAATTTAGCAATTTATTTCAAAACCTCCTCTAATGATACCTCAATCTGGGACAGTTCCTCAGATCTGTCACCTAAAATGAATGGCTCAGGTTTGGGAATCTCCCTCACATTCTAGCCGTGAAGACCGATGCAAAGAATTCATTTAGTTTCTCCGCAATGGCCTTATCTTCCTTGAGTGCTTCTCTAGCACCTCGATCGTCCAGTGGCCCCACTGGTTGTTTAGCAGGCTTCCTGCTTCTGATGTACTTAAAAAAAATTTTTTTGCTATTACTTCCTGAGTCTTTGGCTCCTGTTCCTCAAATTCTTTTTTGGCCTTCCTAATTGTATTTTTATACTTCATTTGCCAGTGTTTATGCTCCTTTCTATTTTCCTCACTAGGATTTAACTTCCACCTTTTAAAGGAAGCATTTTTTGCCTCTCACTGCTTCTTACTTTAGCCACAGTGGCTCTTTTTTGGTTCTCTTACTATGTTTTTTAATTTGGGGTATACATTTAAGTTGAGCCTCTATTATGGTGTCTTTAAAAAGTTTCCACACAACTTGCAGAGATTTCACTTTTGGCACTGTACCCTTTAATTTCTGTTTAACTAACCTCATTTTTGTGTAGTTCCCCTTTCTGAAATTAAATGCTACGGTGTTGGGCTGCTGTGGTGTTTTTCCTGCCACAGGGATATTAAATTTAATTATATTATGGTCACTATTACCAAGCGGTCCAGCTATATTCACCTCTTGGACCAGATCCTATGCTCCACTTAGGACAAAATCAAGAATTGCTTCTCCTCTGGTGGGTTCCAGGACCCGCTGCTCCAATAAGCAGTCAATTAAGGTGTCAAGAAACTTTACCTCTGCATCTCGTCCTGAGGTGACATGTACCCAGTCAATATGGGGATAATTGAAATCCCTCATTATTATTGAGTTTTTTATTTTAATAGCCTCTCTAATCTCCCTGAGCATTTCACAGTCACTATCACCATCCTGGTCAGGTGGTCAGTAATATATCCCTACCGCTATATTGTTATTATTAGAGCATGGAATTTCTATCCATAGAGATTCTATGGTTCAGTTTGATTCATTTACAATTTTTACTTCATTTGATTCTACACTTTCTTTCACATATAATGCCACTCCCCCCCAGCACGACCTGTTCTGTCCTTCCGATATATTTTGTACCCTGGTATTACTGTATCCCACTGATTATCCTCATTCCACCGAGTTTCTGTGATGCTTATTATATCAATATGCTCATTTAATACGAGGCACTCTAGTTCACCCATTTTATTATTTAGACTTCTAGCATTGGTATATAGGCACTTTAAAAACTTGTCTCCTTTTAGCTGTCTGCCATTACACAATGTAATTGAATGGGACTCTTTTTTATTTGACTGTTTCTGATCAGACCCTACCTGTATTTTATCATTTTCCATCCTCTCGTCCTCACTAGGACATAGAAATTCTCTATTAATAGATCCTCCCCTAAGGGATGTCCAAACCATGTGCTCTTCCACACCTGTTGGCTTTCCCCCAGCCCTTAGTTTAAAAACTGCTCTACAACCTTTTTAATGTTAAGTGCCAGCAATCTGGTTCCATTTTGGTTTAGGTGGAGCCCATCCTTCCTGTATAGGCTCCACCTTTCCCAAAAGTTTCCCCAGTTCCTAATAAATCTAAAACCCTCCTCCCTACACCATTGTCTCATCCACGCATTGAGACTCTGCAGTTCTGCCTGTCTAACTGGCCCTGCGCATGGAACTGGGAGCATCTCAGTGAATGCTACCATGGAGGTCCTGGACTTCAATCTCTTACCTAGCAGCCTAAATTTGGCCTCCAGGTCCTCTCTCCTATCCTTCCCTATGTCATTGGTACCTACATGTACCATGACCACCGGCTCCTCCCCAGCACTACACATAAGTCTATCTAGATGTCTTGAGAGAGGTCCTGATATTCAGTTCTAAATTGGCCCATTCTTAATTTAATGTCATGAGATTGCACAGAGCCGTGTTTATTGAACCACATTTGCATATTCAGACATGGCCTTCCAATGGCAAGCACTTCAGTTGAATCCATTCCTATCTGACACAATCCTCCTGACAACATCTCGAACATCCAGTAGTGCCTTACACTTCCATTCCACCACACTTTCAGCTGTGTTTTACAGCTGTAGATGTCCTCCAGAGGTCTCCACAAATCTTACTTCATACTGGACTCTACAAAACCTGCGGCTGATTGAACAGTAAAAAACAGCGTTATTCACTGTGCTTCAGTCAGTGTGAGAAGACTTTGATATTCACTCTAGAAGTGGATGACTAAAGCAGTAGTTTTAGGTAGTGGAAAAAGACAAACTTGATAATATTTTTCAGCATTGCTATTCTTTAAGTCAGTAGAGAGATTTGGGGATTCTTTTTGTTCTAACTCTTTCAATATATGAATGTAGGCTGTTACTCAACATAATGCAGTAACTTTACAAGTGTATTTATTATTCTGATGGTGTTGACAAGCTAGTAACAGTGGGAGAGGGAAACTAGACTTTTGTTTCAGGAGTAAATTACAATTGTGTGAAAGAGGAGAGTAGCACTAAAACTGCATTAAAAATAATGTAAAATTACTTACTTCAGAGTAATAAACTATTTGTAATCTCTCAAAACAGCATCTTTATTCTTTAGGCTCCTTGTGGGCTTTTGTTTGATGTTCCTATTATAATGAAATCCTAAAATTACAATCTGAATTGTGGAAGAGATATGTATATAGAAACACAGGAAAGACATACATTACCAGGTCAGACCACAGAAACATTTGGTTGAACACCTTGTTCTCGAGCAATGGCTAGTACTTGTTGCTTCTTATTGGTATGATCTTTTTAGCTCAGCGGTTTGAGCATTGGCCTGCTAAACCCAGGGTTGTGAGTTCAATCCTTGAGGGGGCCACTTAGGGATCTGGGGCAAAATCAGTACTTGGTCCTGCTAGTGCTGGACTCGATGACCTTTCAGGGTCCCTTCCAGTTCTATGAGATAGGTATATCTCCATATATTAATATTAATTAAGGTTAAGTGCCAGCCTCCCTATGGCCAGGTTTATACTGCTGCCTCTGGAAAGACATACAAGTATCTTTATTTACTTGGAACTAGAACTGGTTGGAAAATATGATTAATGTTTTTGATGAAAAACGCTGATTTGTTGAAACTATGCAAAATATCCCATTTTTAAAAAAGCTACGAGAGCTGCCGGGTGTAGTGCATTAAATTGCTCCCTGTAGGAATGTCCTACTTATGGAGCACCATGACTGGCAGCCATAAGTAGTACATCGTAAGTAGCACATTCCTACAGGGAGCAATTTAATACACTACACCAGCCCTCCGTACACTTTTGGAACCCTTATGTGTCCCTCAGGCCAAAAAGTTTGCCCACCCCTGTTTTAGGTCATTCAACAAGTTGAATTGTTTGCCAGGTCAAGGGTGAGATCGTAGACAATAAATCGAAAACAGGTAAATAAGAATTGAAAAGTAAATCTGAGGTGCTGTTGCACTGGTCTTTTATAAATGTTTCTGGTATCTGTCATGCTTTGTAATAACTTGAAAGTTGAAATTTTAGCTCTGACTTGCCATCCACGCTCACAGTATTATTCAATTTCTTTTCCATCCTGGGGTTTCCTTTGTGAATCAACTGTGAAATCCACACAATTATAGTCTGGAATTTTCCAGTATTCATGAAGAAAAGCTGTTTATTTCTGAGCCATGAGCATTACAATTCAGATTTCTTTTGCATAGTGCCTTCCATATATTTCATCCCCAGATGCTTTGATGGGGTTAAATAATAGTTGCAAAGTTAAATAAAACTATCACCCTCCCTTCATTTTTATTTTAAATATACGGGAAAGGGAGAAAAAAGATAGTTTCAGCTATTTGAAAACAGATGGAGACAGGGCCGGCTCTGGCTTTTTTGCCGCCCCAGGCAAAAAAGCCTCTGGCCGCCCCCCCGCGGGGAGGGCGGCGAGCCCCGGCTGGGGCTCGGCTCTCCCCCCGGCGGCCAGAGCGCCGCGCCGCCCCCCTCCAGGTGCTGCCCCAAGCACCAGCTTGGTTGCCTGGTGCCTGGAGCCGGCCCTGGATGGAGAGTAAATGGGGTGAGGATGCATGTTGTTCCAGAAGGGGCTGCTGAGGAGAAAGATCTCTATGGGGATATTTACACAGCTGCTGGGAGCCAGCTGGGAGCATGCTTCCCAGAACGGGTAGAGAGACTCCCACTAGCTCTGCTCAAGCTAGTGTGCTAAAACTAGCAGTATGGCCCCAGTGGCTTGGGTTAGCCACTTGAGTACAAACCCACCTGACCCCCCGGGTATGTGGCTAGCCCAACCAGCTGAGGCCACACAGCTACTTTTAGCACGCTAGCACAAGCAGAGCTAGCGTGTGTCTGTATGCCGCTTTGGAAAGCATACACCCAGATGCAGTGCAGACATAACCAGAGAAATAGTGACTGGAAATGTCAAAGGGCTAGATGAGGAAGAGGGAGTAAGTAGGAGAGTTTGAATCAAAGTCCCTAACATAATCCCCAGCAAAGTCCCTGAACTTGTTTTCCCTAAAAGTAACCAAAAGGAAAAGATTAAATGTGAAAGTTAAAAATATCCTGTGCCTGAGAAATACCAGCAGCCAGGCCCATATGGCTTGAGCCCCAGAAGGAGTGCAGAACAAAAACATAGCAGGCAGTAAAATGCTAACTCCTACATTGTACTCTGTTTATAATCTACCAGATTGGGATGTGGAAAAATTAGTCAAAGGAGCATGGGTCAAACTCTGTCCTCACTTATAACAGAGTGAAATTTTAGCATGGCTAGGCTAGGGAAATAGGGTGTGTTTTAAAGCTGTTTAGGTAGGCCCTACAGTTGACCACTCCCAGATAATACATTTTTAAACATGACTGTGTTAGGAGTGAAGTGGTGTTTGCTGCCTTCAGAGCTGAGCGACGGCTGCTGGCCAGGCACCCAGCTCTGAAGGCAGTCGCCACCAGCAGCAGCAGCAGCACAGAAGTAAGGATGGCATGTTATGGTATTGCCACCCTTACTTCTGCATTGCTGCCTTCCAAGCTGGGCCGTTGATCAGCAGCCGCCACTCTCTGACCACCCACCTCTAAGGCAGCAGCACAGAAGTAAGGGTGACATGGTATGGTATTGCCACCCTTACTTCTGCACTGCTGCTGGCAGGGCGTTGCCTTGAGAGCTGGGCGCCCGGCCAACAGGTGCCGCTCTCTGGCTGCCCAGCTCTGAAGGCAGCGCAGAAGGAAGGGTGGCAATACCATGACTCCCCTAAAATAACCTTGTGATCTGCCCTGCACCTCCCTTTTGGGTCAGGACCCAAATTTGAGAAACGCTGGTCTTCCCCATTAAATCTGTATAGTATAGGGTAAAAGCACCCAAAAGATCAGATTTCATGGAGAAAGGCCAGATTTCACGGTCTGTGATGTGTTTTTCATGGCTGTGAATTTGGTAGGGCCCTACTGATGAGCTGTAGAGCCTTTCAACTCTTTCAACCAGCTTGAATCCAGCCCAGCTCAGCAGAGAGTAAAAGTTGTTCCCATCCAATGGATGTTTTCATGGCCCCTATGTAAGAGAAGTTTCATGGATCTCAGTAACAGCTCCCATGTCACACTCACTACTGTATTTGGCACTAGCCTGCAAGCTCTTTGGGGCAAGGACTGTCTCTTACTATGTGTTTGTACAATGGTTAGCACAAAGCAGCCCCATGCTCAATTGAGTCCTCTAGTACAGAGTTTCTCAACCCATGGGTTGCCACCCAAAACTGGGTCACTAGAATGCGTCAAAGGGTCATGGGGCTGGCTGGGCTCAGCTCCCCACTCTGGGTATTGTGACCTACTGCATGGGATCACAGCACCGCTCAGATCTGGCCTTTCTGTCATGATTATGGGAAGGCCGGACAAGTCAAATTTGAGTGAATGGCACTGTAATCCCATGCACCAGGTCTCAAAACCCTTCTCACAAATGTGGCCTGGCTGTTCCCAGAGGTTGTAATGCCCAGAGCGAGAAGCTGAGCCCAGCCACCCCCACGGGACAGGAGCTGAGAGGGAGCAATTGGTTTCAGGTTCTCCAGTATTTCCCCCCCCCCCCCATGATGTACCGCCCCATGCCCCACAGCCAGACAACACCCAGTCTTCCAAACCCCCATTATGCTCCCCAGTCTGAACCCCCCCCCCATGTACCCTTCCCATCAGCCAGGCGACTCCCCCTCTGTCAAACCACCCATCCTGGCCCCTGCTGCCTCCCAGCTCCTTCCTCCAGTCCCCTCATTTTACCTCAGGATTCCAAATCCTTCCACCCCTTTACCCTCTGCCTCCCATGGGCTGGGTGTGTGTGTGTGTGTGTGTGTCTGTCCTTTGGGGAGTTGTTGGCTCGCCAACCCTCTGCCCCATATCTTCCCCGAATTCCTGCCCCATTTCCCCCAGAATCCCAATTCCTTCCTCACTACACCCCCAGATTCACTCCCAGGCTCCCAGATCCCCCTCATCCCTTGCCCTCTGTCCCTCCAAGAGCCATGGGGAGGGCTGTGTGGTTTTGGGGGTTATCTCGGCTCTTCACCCCTCCCTCTCTCCCTCCAGTTAGCAGCTGGGGAAGCCCCCCTACCAGAAACATCTGTCAGGGGTATGTGAAATATTGGTTTGGAGCCCTCCCTTTCAATGGACCTCTGCGGGGCGGGGGGGAATCAAGTCTGGGGGCACGTCCAGGTGGATCTCTGGGTTGCAACAGGCCATCAAGGTTTACAAATGGGTCCTGAATCTAAAAAGGTTGAAAAACAGGGTTCTGGTGAGAGCTCCTGCTGCATGTGCCAACACCTTATTAACTATAAATTTGCAAGAGTTAACAGCACTCTCATTGTGTCTCTTTCTCTCTCACACACGCACAACTGGGAGTGTATGGAAGAAGTTCAGATCAGGAGACAGATGAAAAAACAAGATTAGTTCTTTTTAATTTAAGATTTTTGAGCCAGACTCATGATTTTTGGGGGCGTGGTTCATGACCTTTTAACATGGGTGGGTGGGTGGGTGTCAAAACTGAGGTACTGTGATACCATGGATTGGAGAGGACTTCATTAGCCTCTGCTTTAAAAAAAATCTTAGCAGATGCCAACTGAGCGTTCTCAGCAATGATTTTTTTCACTGATATCACCATTATCAAATCTATCTTTATTTTAATGTTTGGTCACAGACGTGAACTTCATTAAGCACCATTTACATTGCCCAGTTTCACATTACAGTTGTTTTCAATTTTCTTGGTTGAAAAAGCATACTTTCCCTCACAAAACTCAAAATCCCCAGAAGGGACTTTGCTCATGCTTTCCAAAAACAAATTCACCTTTTGATAGAAACCAAACATGGAAAATTTCAGAGTGAAAGGTGAATGTTTTGGAAGGAAAGTGTTGTACATATGAAAATAGGTTATAACTGAAACTATTTTGCAACCTTAGCTACAGTGCTAGCTATGTGACTCATATAACATTTAAGAAGACCTGCTATTATAGAAATTGAATCATGCTAATTTAGTCAGGTTTCTAGACAGTTCTATCACTTTATAGATTACTCTTCATAGAAGTGGGTGTCTGTCTTTCTTTTAGAAAAAAATCAAACACGCCAACCAATCAACCATTTAAAGAATGTATCTTCTCCACAAGGTTGTTTAATCCATTTTAAACAGGAAATAACATAAAATAAAATGTTATGGGTTTACGATATTTGGAATAACATCTCATTTGCCAAAGGTGTGTGTGATTTGGTTATGTGGTGGTTGTGTGGGGGGGATCACTTCATGTTTTAGTGTAAGCAAATATATTATGCTAGGAGCATAGAACGTTTCACAATGATCAGAGGCTGGATCTTAAAGTGCAGTCTGTGGCTATCATTCTTTAATTTAGGGGTTAGGGTTGCAACTTTCTAATCTCACAAAACCAAAGACCCTTGCCCCACCCCTTTGTCGAGGCCCTGCCCTGCCCCCCTTCTCAGAGGCCCTCCCCCTCCCTCTGTCGCTCACTCTCCTCCATCCTCACTGGGCTGGGGCAAGAGGTTGGGGTGCGGGAGAGGGTGTGGGGTCCAGGCTCCAGGAGGGAGTTTGGGTGCAGGAGGGGACTCAGGGCTGGGCAGGGGGTTGGCGTGTGGGAGAAGGTGCAGGGTGTGGGCTCTGGGAGGGGGCTCAGGGCTGGGGCAGAGGTTTGGGGTGTGGGAGGGGGTTCGGGCTCCAACGGGGCGGCGCTTACCTCAGGCGGTTCCCAGTCAGTGGTGCACTGGGGCTAAGGCAGGTTCCCTGCCTGCCCTGGCTCCACGCGGCTCCCAGAAGTGGTCGCCATGTCCAGCTCCTAGGCACAGGGGCAGCCAGGCGGCTCTGCATGGTGCGTGCTGTCCACATCTGCAGGCAACGCCCCCACAGAGCTCATTGGTCACGGTTTATGGCCAATGGGAGCTGCGGAGCTGGCACTCGGTGCAGGAGCAGCGTGCGGAGCCTCCCTGATCGTCCCTCCACCTAGGAGCCAGACATGGTGGCCACTTCCAGGAGCCACGTGGAGCCAGGGAAGGCAGGGAGCCTGCCTTAGCCCCAGTGACTGCTACTGGGGACCGAACTAGCACGCTAAATATAGCGGTGTGGCCATTGCGCCTCTGGCAGCGACTTGGCTAGCGTTTTTTAGGATGGAGTGTGGGTATGGGGGAGTGGATTTTGGAAAACAGTGGGAGAGAGGCCCTGGACGCAAGAAGTTTGGAGCTTCAGCCCTTATGTATAGGACTGTTAATTTTTCTCTCTGGACTTTTGACTGAACTGTTTATCTGTCTGGCCCTTAAGCAAATTAGTGCTCTCGGCCAGGGGTGGCCAACCAGTGGCTCAGGAGCCACATGTGGCTCTTCAGAAGTTAATATGCGGCTCCTTGCATAGGTGCTGACTCCGGGGCTGGAGCTACAGGTGCCAGCTTTCCACTGCTCAATCCCAGGCCCTGCCTCCACTCCACCCCTTACCCCAAGGCCCCCGCCCCTTCCTGCCCCCTCCCCTGCTTCACCCTTGCTCTTCCCCCCTCCATCCCAGAGCCTCCTGTACACTGTGAAACAGCTGATTGCAGCGGGCAGGAGGCACAGGGAGGGAGGGGGAGGTGCTGATTGGCAGGGCTGCCGGCGGGCAGGAGCTGCTACAGACTAGGGACCGAGTGGCTAGGCAGCAGTTCTGCAGAAAAGGACCTAGGGGTTACAGTGGATGAGAAGCTGGATACGAGTCGACAGTGTGCCCTTGTTGCCAAGAAGGCTAATGGCATTTTGGGCTGCATTAGTAGGAGCATTGCCAGCAGATCAAGGGACATGATCATTCCCCTCTATTAGGCATTGGTGAGGCCTCATCTGCAGTACTGTGTCCAGTTTTGGACCCCACACTACAAGAAGGATGTGGAAAAATTGGAAAGAGTCCAGCGGAGGGCAACAAAAATGATTAGGGGGCTGGAGCACATGACTTATGAGGAGAGACTGAGGGAACTGGGATTATTTAGTTTGCACAAGAGAAGAATGAGGGGGGATTTGATAGCTGCTTTCAACTACCTGAAAGGGCGTTCCAAAGAGGATGGATCTACACTGTTCTCAGTGGTACCAGATGACAGAACAAGGAGTAATGGTCTCAAGTTGCAGTGGGGGAGCTTTAGGTTGGATATTAGAAAAAACTTTTTCACTAGGAGGGTGGTGAAGCACTGCAATGAGCTACCTAGGGAGGTGGTGGAATCTCTTTCCTTAGAGGTTTTTAAGGCCTGGCTTGACAAAGCCCTGGCTGGGATGATTTAGTTGGGGATTGGTCCTGCTTTGAGCAGGGGTTTGACTAGATGATCTCCTGAGGTCCCTTCCAACCCTGATATTCTATGACTTTATGAGGTGCTGGGGGGGAGCTGATGGGGGCTGCTGATGTATTACTGTGGCTCTTTGGCAATGTACAGTAACTCCTCGCTTAACGTTGTAGTTATGTTCCTGAAAAATGCTACTTTAAGCGAAACGATGTTAAGCGAATCCAGTTTCCCCATAAGAATTAATGTAGGGGGGGGGGGGGGGGGTTAGGTTCCAGGGAAATTTTTTCGCCAGACAAAAGACTAATTTTTATATATACACATACACCTATACACAGTATAAGTTTTAAACAAACAATTTAATACTGTACACAGCAATGATGATTGTGAAGCTTGGTTGAGGTGGTGAAATCAGAGGGTGGAAGAGGGTGGGATATTTCCCAGGGAATGCCTTACTGTTAAATGAAGAACTAGCCCTCGGCTGAGCCCTCAAGGGTTAATGCATTGTTGTTAATGTAGCCTCACACTCTACAAGGCAGCACAAATGGAGGCAGGGGAGACAGCATGGCAGAGAGAGACAGACACACACACCATGTGTGTGAGAGAGAAACGTGCATTGCCCCTTTAAAGTACGCTGACCCCAGTCTAAGTACATTGCCCTCTTAAGAAGATCAGCAAGTTGAGACAGCAGCGGTGCCAGCAAGCTCCCTCTGTCCTGAGACCTGTCGTGTGTCGTCGTCCCCTATGGAAATGGGGTAAAGGAGCAGGGGGACGGGGACACCATGACATCAGCACCCCTCTTCCCCCACCCCTTGCACAGCAAGCAGGAGGCTCCTGGGAGCAGCTCCAAGGCAGAGGGCGGGAGCAGCACACGGCAGTGGGGGGAGGGACACCTGAACTGCCAGGCAATTGATAGCCGCTGGGCGGCTGATAGGGGGGCTGCTGATCCACACTGGTTCCAAGCCCCCACCAGCTAGCTCCAATGGGCTGCTCTTTCTGCAAGCCGTGGACAAAGCAGGCGGCTGCCAAACAATGTTATAAGGGAGCATTGCGCAACTTTAAACGAGCATGTTCTCTAATTGATCAGCAACGTAACAATGAAACAACATTAACCGGGACAACTTTAAGTGTGGAATTACTGTAGATTGGTAAATTCTGGCTCCTTCTCAGGCTCAGGTTGGCCACCCCTGCTCTAGGCAAATAATATAATCCACACAGATGCACTAAATCACCTCCCCTCCTCTTGAATAAACCACTCTAATCTGCAGTATCTCAGACAACCCCCCAACCTAAAGCAAATACTCACCAGCAACCACACATCACTGAACAAAAACACTGACCCCGGAACCTATCCTTGTAACAAAGCCCGATGCCAACTCTGTCCACATATCTATTCAAGTGACATCATCATAGGGCCTAATCACATCAGCCATACCATCAGGGGCTCGTTCACCTGCACATCTACCAATGTGATATATGCCATCATGTGCCAGCAATGCCCCTCTGCCATGTACATTGGCCAAACCGGACAGTCTCTACGCAAAAGAATTAATGAACACAAATCTGACATCAGGAATCATAATACTCAAAAACCAGTGGGAGAACACTTTAACCTGTCTGGCCATTCAATGACAGACCTGCGGGTGGCTATCTTACAACAGAAAAACTTCAAAAACAGACTCCAAGGAGAGACTGCTGAGCTGGAATTGATATGCAAACTAGACACAATCAACTCAGGATTGAATAAGGACTGGGAATGGCTGAGCCATTACAAACATTGAATCTATCTCCCCTTGTAAGTATTCTCACACTTCTTATCAAACTGTCTGTACTGAGCTATCTTGATTATCACTTCAAAAGTTTTTTTCTCTTACTTAATTGGCCTCTCAGAGTTGGTAAGACAACTCCGACCTGTTCATGCTCTCTGTATGTGTGTGTATATATATCTCCCCTCAATATATGTTTCACTCTATATGCATCCGAAGAAGTGGGATGTAGCCCACGAAAGCTTATGCTCTAATAAATTTGTTAGTCTCTAAGGTGCCACAAGTACTTCTGTTCTTTTTTCAAAGAATAAGGAGGAATAAACTTTCTAAATAGAGAAATACCACACAGCTTTCAGATATGTCTTTGATTTCACACAGCAAACTCTGGATATTAGTTCAAAGGACTCTTGCTATCCCTTGCAAGCTTTCTTATCTAATGTAATCTTGCACCATTATTTTACATGGAAAGCACCTTAATACCTGCTGCAATAAATTTATTTTCTACAATAGATGCCTTGTGTAATCACACCTTAGCAAATAGCTATAGTTCTTTATGTTGGCCAAATCCAAATCTTACAATTTATTCTGAGAACTTCCATGTGGGAAGGGGGGAAAATTCCATATGGGAAGACGGGTGAGAAAACAGTATTCATACAGGAAATATCGGTATGTGAATTCCAGACTCAGTTATATTGGAGAACTATTTAAACCAAGCATATAAAATGTTTTGCTGATGTTTGGTCTGATTCCATCTTGAGAGCTCCCATTTCTTCAAGTATATGCAGTTTTAAGTTCCTCATATACCTTAGTATACTCGCGTTTCATGTACTTCTCACTTACTCAGCCCATTTCTTTGGCATTACCCTCTGCTGCTTCAACCTTTACTGGTTTTTCTAAACCCAAAATCCAAACTGGGGTAGTCTGATATTTTTTCAAAATATCTGTAAATCACCCAAGTCTGTGTGTATGTACCTTTTTCTTACAGATGTTTTTAAAGGCAAGGACTAATGTAGGACAGTGGTTCCCAAACTTGTTCCGCCACTTGTGCAGGGAAAACCCCTGGCAGGCTGGGCCAGTTTGTTTACCTGCCGCGTCCGCAGGTTCGGCCGATCGCGGCTCCCAGTGGCCGCGGTTCGCTGCTTCAGGCCAATGGGAGCTGCTGGAAGCGGCGCGGGCCGAGGGATGTGCTAGCCACCACATTCGGCAGCTCCCATTGGCCTGGAGCAGCGAACTGCGGCCACTGGGAGCTGCGATCGGTCGAACCTGCAGACGCGGCAGGTAAACAAACCGGCCCGGCCTGCCAGGGGCTTTCCCTGCACAAGCGGCTGTACAAGTTTGGGAACCACTGATCTAGGAAATTAAACTACCTGGCAGTGGCAGTAGAAGTTTGCAATTGCCAATGGCTGTAATAATGTTTTAGCAAGGAGTCTTCTCTCTCCTGAAATAAATTGTGTGTTGCAGCAGCACGTAACCAAATCGTAGTTTATTTTAAAATAAAACCTATGCTGGCTTGGGTTGCAAATTACATTGCTGTTTATCTTTCTGGCAAAAATATAGTTGCCTGTGAACTATCTAGCTGTGTCCTCTAGTTTTTATTTTCTCTCTCCAAATTATATTCTTGTCTTGCAGCAGTGGCTAGGGCAGCTAATTTTGTGTAACACATTGGCTAAATTGTGTCATATTCCCTTCTAGTGGATGGTTCACATGTCATAGAGGATAAGAGCCTATGACTAGTGCTTGCTAATGGAGTTATTAATTTAGCTCAAATAGTTGAGGGCTGTATTTTTGGTGCTTGAGTTCTTGGGTTCTATATCTGATGATGACCTGTAGTGGCGGTGGGGGGGGGGGTGTTGTAGTGCTCTGAAAACTGCTATGTGGCTATACTGGCTTGGCTAGAAAATGAAAATATTTGCTTTTATGGCAGAGGACTCTTTGAACTCCCTGATTATAACAGAAAAGTTCAGACCCAAAGTTTCTTCCATAGTTCCCATTCCCATAGACCTCTGATCAGCACACTATTGAATATATACAAACTGAAGCTTGGCCTCAGGTATGCTCAGCAGTATACCTGGCCCTGCTCCCAAGGCATTACTTATGGCGTACAGGTAATGAGCTCAGACCAATAGCTCTGCAGCCTCAGTCCCTTCTCACATTTGTTGAGGGGAAAGTCAGTTCTCTTCACTTCACTCCCATTTAGGGTGACCAGACAGCAAGTGTGAAAAATCAGGACAGGGGGTGGGGGGTAATAGGAGCCTATATAAGAGAGAGACCCAGAAATCGGGACTGTCCCTATAAAATCGGGACATCTGGTCACCCTACTCCCCTTCAGTCCCTTCCAGCCCACCTTCCCTTTGCTGCTGTGCCTGAGGTCATTCAGCTTGCATCCAGCTTCCCTTGTGTCTTGGTCTGGCAGTCAGGAAACCTGGTGCTGTCACTTGCCCAGATAGCACTTCTTCTTGTCCCAGGCTTCTCTGGTCAGTAGTATTTTTCCCAGGTTAGTTTATTGGATAGGCCAGAAATTCTTGGTGCTTCTCTGGAGACCCACTGGCTTTCTAGCCCCCTCTAGAGTATTCAGGGAGAAAAGCAGGCCTGATCCCATTCCCCACTTGCAACTTTATGGGGCATTATCTCCTTACGTTATGTCGGGGAGGGGGGTGGGGTCAGTCCCCTTCTTCTTTCCTCCAGTGGCCTCTCTCCTCTAGCCCCGCAACAAGATCCTGGAAGGGTAAACTGGTGAGAGGGATGTACTTCCCCTTCCTGGTCACACAATCTCAGTGGAGGGTAAATGCTCTGTCCCCCTCCTTTCTGTCTGTGAGCCCCCTGCCTCTCTGCATGCAGACACCACCTGCAGCACGTAAGAGGAGAGGAGTCAACAGAACTTTGTGGACTGTCCCCAGCTATTTGCCTAGCTGGTCTGCATTGTGCCTTCTTGTGGTGGGAGGCTGGCATTGTAGCAAAGAAACAAACAAACCCTCAGGTGGCAGTTGGCATAGTCCCCTGAACTCTGGCCAGAACTGTGAATAGCCAGTATGAGTTTACCAAACCTTGAACAATGTCATCCAAATTAGGACTCCATACATACTGTTTGAATGCCACCTGAACAGTTTTTACAGCAAAATATACTATGAAATTAATAAAATACTTAGTTTGCAATTCCAGCTCTTTTATATCTCAGCGCATTACAATCTGTTAATCTACCAGAAATTATCAGTGAAGGCAACAAAAGGGTAATAGACCTCTGGAGCCAAAACAGTTATTTCACTAGAAAGACATCAACATAATCCTAGATCAGTGACGATATTAGGTACTACTGCACTCAGTGCCTGCATCATATATGAAATATTTGTAGCAAAATATTTTTCTTACCCTAAGTACTATGATATTAATATTCTGGTACTTATAAATTGTTCTTAAATGGTTAACCTAAGAATATTGTTTCAGCAGTGCATATATTTTATGCCATCTATAACAAACATTTATTTCATTATGTTATACACCTCTGCCTCGATATAACGCTGTCCTTGGGAGCCAAAAAATCTTACCGCGTTATAGGTGAAACTGTGTTATATTGAACTTGCTTTGATCCACCGGAGTGCGCAGCCCCGCCCCCCCGGAGCACTGCTTTACCTCGTTCTATCCAAATTTGTGTTATATCGGGTGGCGTTTATATTGAGGTAGCGGTGTATATATATATATATGGGGAGGGGGGGCGGTTATTGAAGACAGATCAAACTTAAGTACCAATTGAAAGTTGTTGGAAAAAATTGCATTTATATATTAGTGCCATAAATTGCACTGCATAAATCCCAATAATAACAGCTGTGGAATATAGCTTCTTTGTTTATCATTAATTTTTTACCAATTAATTGCTTCATTTGCTGGGTCAGTTAGTTACCGTAGGATGAAACTCAAAGAAATCACATATTTTAAGCTTGTCCTCCGGCATATTTATGTGTGTTCATTTTTTAGACATTTAAAAATAAATGATGAATCATTGCAAGACACAGAAGTGCCATGTAAAATGGACAAAATTAGTGAGACATTCCAACAAACCTATGTCCTGATTCAGCAGTCTGTCTTGATTCAGCAAACCTCAATATCAGACTAAACCTTGGGGTTTACTTTCTCATATCCCTAGTGCAAGGTCCCATTGCAGAGTCATGGCCTACTGTATGCTCGCAAGACAAGGCAGAACCTGGATATAATGCACTAAACATACATGCAAAATTAAGAGAATAGTATCAACACATAACTGGTTCTGTGATTGTTGGATTATTTTGTGATCAGAATAAAATGGCTTTAATAAATACAGTACATTAGTATATGGGGTGGTTAAAAGGAATCTTTATGGTTAGATGTATTGATTTTGCTGTAAGTCACACTTGCATTCCAACAAAACGAGTGTCAAATTTCTGATTTACAAATGTATTTTTATTCATTTCAGTGCTTTTTCTCTGCATTTTCTCCTGTCTCCCCACATCTCATTCACATTATCTGTTTGCCCAGAAATGGGTGGCAATTTGAGTGCCTTCCACATAAAATCAATAACAATAATGAAATCCTTAGTGGACTTCATGGATCATATGGCCTGCCTCCCTTTTATGGAGGAATAACTCTGCTTGTGGTTTGTTTTGGTTGATTGGTTTGTCAGTGTGTTTTACAGGCTCTTTTATTGTGAGGGTGCTTGGGTAGCAGGGGATGTCAGTGTTGAATGTCAATCTTACTCTGGTGGAAAGGCTTTTTGAAGTTTCAAGTGTTTCCTAAAGTCAGGCAGACTCTAAAACAGTGGTTCTCAACCTGTTTATCATTGTGGGCCACAGCTGTGTGCTAATTGGGCCGCATGCGTCCCGCAGGCAGTGGGTTGAGAACTGCTGCTCTAAAAGTTTGTTCATAAGCTGGATCCCCTCAACCGAGAATGTTTTGTTACCAGCTCTCGTGCCGTTTGTCCTGGGCTTCATGTGCTGTGCTTTGGCCCACAAGAGCGCAAGTGTCTTTGCAATTCATAGATCAAAATTTGGTCTTTAATGTAGCTGGGTCTTGGTCCATGAATTGCTTTGAAGATTGGGACCAAGGCCTGAGACTGGCATCTGAAAGTGACTGGGAGCCAGTAGAGAGACTTGAGCATAGCCTGCTGTGCTTGTAGCAGCCTACACCCTGGAGAAAGTGGGCCGTCTTTCATCTCTTTCTTGCATGATACACGTTCAAGTTCTATACAACTGTAGATTTCCAAAGAGGTCCTATATAGCCCTGTAGCCAAGAGTTGTAAAACATAGAGAAATCATTCCATGAACCAGAAACTGCATCAGAATGTAGTCTCCATATTTCATGGGAAGAGGGTAAAAATTCATTTAAAGGATAGATACATTTGTAAGCTGAAAAACTAACTTGTTGTTTTCTTTTTTTGGTAAAATGATTGGTTGTTGAATTTCAAACTGTATTATAGCAAGGCTTATGGTTTCAATGGCTTTGTTCTCTCCTCTAGTTGATGAAGTGTATAGAAATTCTACAAAACAGAACATAACCATGCTTTTTGTTCTTTCTAGCTATTGTATACAGATCTCTCTGCTTAACGGGCTATTTATTTCTGTAATTAATACTTGCTTTCAGATGTAGGCGTACATATTTTGTATTAATGGAGATAGATCTAAAGAAATGGGAATATTTTGATCATGAGTAAATTAAATTTAAAAAAGTGAGTCTGCTGCTTATTTTTTAGTTGTGAATATATACAAATTGTCTTCATTTACAAAAGGAGCTGTCTAATTAAATGGCCTAAATTGCAGTTTCCAGTTAAGTGCTCCCAAATATCACCGTGTGGTTAAAATTAGTTTCTAGATTAACTGAGTTTTTTAAAGCTTCTAATAACTTTTGCAGGATGATCAAGAAGAAAAACAGTGTGATTATAGGTCATATCTAAGTAGGTGGGGAAGGGTGTGGGAAAAGGAAGAAAACCACTTCCTGTAGTTTACACGGCACTTAGTCGAAATGTCAGTGAAAGGATGTATTGGGGGATTTCCACACTGCATGAATGTATTTGTATTCATTTGCTTTAATGCACTTCCTGCCCTCCAGCTGGTGGCTTCTTGCCACCTGCAGACACTCAATTTTAGCATAATCCCTGGGTGAGTTTTAAAGAGTGAGAGTGATTGGTACCTGGTTGGGCACTATTGGGATGACTTTTTTGGTTCATGGTAATCAAAACTCTTTTCAAAGAGGGGATCGTTGAGCTAATTAACAGTAGATGGGGGGTTCCCTTGATAATAGACAAAGGACCAATGTCTCAGTTAGGATATAGCCTCTGTGTGCTGCTCAGGTTGTGCAAAAAGGCTGGAACCTGGCCACAGTTGGTGGGTGAGAATTTTCATGGTGGTGAGTTACTCTCAGTTGGCTTAAAATCACAGAACTGGCGCTTGTGCCCACTGCCCCACAGGTAGTCAAAGTGTGGGTCTGAATGCTTACTTTAACAAGCTTCTTGGACATTGGTTTTCATTGGTTCATTGCAAATTAGCGAAATGGTCTCTGATCATGGGAGTGTTCTTCCTAGGAAGTGATCTGAGAGAGCCAGTTAGCTGGAGTTACTTTTCTGATTCTCCAAAGCACATTGGACAGTAGCAGCTTCTCTAGTCTGATCTGGCAGTGTGGTAATGGAAGCATTTATGAAGTCCCGACAGTTATTAAAATGATGGTAGTTCAGTCTTCACCAAGACCTCCACCAGCCACAACTTCTTCATGGAAATGATGATAAATTCCTTACATGGTCACAACCCCTGGCGATTTTTCAGAAGTATTTTGTCCTTTCTTGGTTGGTCCACAAATGCACTTGGAATGTAGTATTTTGATAGGAATGTGGTGATCTGCACTGATTTGGCTGGACACAGCTGTTGCACCCACTTGTAAGGATCCAGGCCTCAGTGATAGACTGTCAATGATTATGAGAGTCTCTTTTGTTTTCTTCATACATGTAAGTCAGTGATAGATTCCTCCACTGCCCCTCCTCCAATCCTGGTATGTGGCTCTGTGGTCAGAGCATGTGCAATGGCATAGAAATAGCGCACAGTACATGCAAGTTCACACCAAGCACCACATAATTCAGAGCTTCAGGAAAACACCCAGTCATATTTATAAATGTACAGCAAGCATGACACAGTTCTCAGCAGCACCCAAATCTCCAAGTCCAGAGAACAGTTCAGCACAGAACACTACAGTGGCTAACTGTTAAAGTGCTCTTTCAAAGCTTCCCTCAGCTGTGCAGCTCCGTGTTAGGCTCTTGTAATCGCGCTTGTGTCTGGCTGTTGAAAGTCAGCAGACAACTGCTCCACCTCCAACCTGGCAGCAGCTTTTCCCCCTTTGCCTCACAGATATTATGCAGGACACAGCAAGCAGCTATAACCATGGGGATATGTTTCTCGCTGAGATCCAGTCTAGTGAGTAAGCACCAATAGTGTCCCTTCAGTCTACCAAAAGCACATTCACCAATCATTCTGCACCGGTTGAGCTGGTAGTTGAATCTTTCCTTGGTGCTGTTGAGGTGGCTGATGTATGGCTTCATGAGCCAGGGGAACAAGGGGTAGGCTGGGTCCCTCAGAATCACTATTGGCATTTCTATATTGTCGGTCGGGAAAGAATATTCCCGCTTGCAGCTTTCTGAACAGTCCTGTGTTCTTAAACATGTAAGTATCCATGCACCTTCCCTGAGCAGCCTACATTGATACTGGTGATGCATCCCTGGAAATTCACCAGCACTTGCATAACCATAGAAAAGTAGCCCTTTCTATTGATGCACGCTGTGGCAAGATGGCTGATGCCAAAATAGGGATATATGTGCTGTGTGTCGCCCCACCGCAGTTTGGAAACCTTATTGCTGCAAATCTATCTGCTGTGTCTTACACATTGCCAAGAGGCACAGTCCTGCATAGCAGGAGACCATTAATGGCTCTACATGCTTGTATGGCAGCGGCCCCCACTGGATTTTCCAGTTTCAAAATAATTTCCCACTGACGTGTAGCAATCTGGCATTGCTTCCACAGTGCGAGTATCACTTGTTTTTGCACAGTCAGTGCAGCTCTCATTCTGGTGTCCATGCACTGAGGGGCTGGGGCAAGCTTGGCACACAGAACCAGAAATGTGGCCTTTCACGTCTGAGAGTTCTGCAGCCACTGCCCATCTTCCCAAACCTGCATGATGATGCGATCCCACCACTCAGTGCTTGTTTCTCGGGCCCTGAAGTGGTTCTCCACCATCTGCAGCTGCTCCGTGAATGCCACCGACAACCTTGAATTGCTTTTTCCTGTGTTCCTCAGCAATCTGTCCTCAAAGAAATCCTCACGTCCCCAGTTGTTGCGGTATTTCCTGCAGGTCTGCAAATACAGATGAATCGCTTGTCCTGTATTTGAATGTTCATGAGAACAGTGCAAAGCTCTATGCTTCTGTCGGAGATGACAGAGACCAAAAAGTGCCATGTGGGTTTGTGTTTTTTTTTTTTTAAAAGGTGCAAAAATTATGGGATATGGATGGGATGATGAGATGGAGAAAATTGCATGCTGGGAACTTGACCCCTAGTTCCCAGAGGTCCTTAGGTAAGTCATTTGTATCCCATATTGCAAAAATTTCCAAAAGGCATTTTGCCAGACAGCTGCGCTTGGCACACTGGGGTTACCTGTGGCGCACATCCAAATATCCACACCTCCGAGCAATTATACACACTTCAGCAGCTGTATGCTGACGTAACCACAGTTTGCGTCAATCACAATTTGTAGCATAAACATGGCCTGCTTGGATGCTAGTAAAAGCAAAAAATTGAGAGTGAGGTTCTCCCAGGCCACTTTCATCATAGTGTGCCCGTCGCAAGATGTTTAAGTATGGTGGGATTTTCATACTCCTTTGAGTTTAAAGTTATTTAGTTCTATCTTCTGCTTTTTAGGGCCTTATATTTACTTTGTAGAAACTGAACCACTAACAAATACAAACCTCCAGTTATCCCATGATGTATTTATAAATAACTTCTTTTCTCTTTCTTTTCGCGATGCTTGTTGCCAGCCATTACAAAGTATTGTAGAATTTGTGGGCTTGAGTCCAGACTTAGCTATAGAAAAGCAAGAGTACTAGGAAAAAAATAAAAACCCACTACTTACATTCTGCCAGTTATATACTTACAGCTTTTTATAGTACTAGACTTTTGTGCAAACATTTTAGCATATTTTTCTTCCTGTTGTCTCATCTACTCACCAAATGCTGACTTGAAATCAGTCCCCCTTAGTGTTAGTTTGTTACTCTTTGTTTCTGTTATGATTGGCTGTTGCCCTTGCTAATTTTGTGTGGAAGTAAGTTGTCTGTCAAACTTACATGCTTTTGCTAAATCTGTTGCCAAGCTTATCACACAGCAAAACTATGTCACAACTAGGAAGCACAGATGCAGCTCTCTAATAATAAGGGAATGGGATACAATTAGGAGTACAAATGCAATTATTTGATAAAATACCACTTTGAAATGGTGTAAGTCTTCATAAAACTGTAAGTGCATACATTTATAAATACTACTGTGTTTATTTTTAGATGTGACCTTAACTCTGATTTGAAGATATGCAAAACCACACTGTCTCACAGGAGGAAAATAGCCCTCAGTGAGTATGCTCAGTATGAAATAAAAATGTATCACCAAGTGGAATTTAAAATTGTTTAATTTGTAACTTAGATGAATAATCAAGGGTCTGTAAGGTTTCTGAAAATGGTCATATTTGGTATTTTAAATAGGAGTTCTTCAGCTTGAAAACTAAGATAATTTGTCTTCTTTCAATTTTGACTATTGATCCCTTTTAAGGGCACCAACAGTTGCAGAGATTTTGGCTGGAGAAGTGGCAGTCTCCCTTACTTACCCAAGCTGCTTCTTGACCTACTGTCATAAGAACATACTTTTATTTTGTGGATAAATAATATTTGTATGATTTGTTCTTTTATGGCACAGTGCCCCGATCCCTCCATATATCTCTTCTGACAATGTTACATTCCATTAGAACACTGAAGTTAATAGAGTTAGTCACCGGTAAGAGATCGTTTTATATACAGAAGCAGTCAGCTAAAATCTAATACTCAAAGGAAAACAAATTAGGGGGAGTCTGAGGATTTGGAAGCTGCCGGAGAGTTATGACAGATCCCCTACTTGAGCAAATCTTGTGAAATTAAATACTTTTCTGGGAGGACTGCCTCTTTACTAACCATTATATGAATTAGAAGAACTGGAAAACTATCTCCTTCAATTGCTGACTGACATGCTATGCTAAGAGTATAGTTAGTTATGATGCATGCTAACACTTTTGGGGATGAAGTATGTAAGTCTCTCATCTTTTGGTTTTCCTATTTAATCAGTTTTCCTTTTTTCACTTTGAATTGATTTACATCACTCCATTGATTTATAGGCACTTTCGGTTGATGCATAAATTCTTGTGTGCAAGGAATACTATTCATTCTGAATTGAATTATAGGGTGGCCCATCTGCTGGTTTTGGGAGCAGATAGTCAACAATCCCTTCTCTCCACTCACTCCAAAGTGAGTTTCCTGTTTTAAAATCTAGTTACTTCTGTGCTCACAAATATTGGCCTTATTATTTGTCTCATAACCCTGTAAGGAAAAAAAATTGCTCTGATGTTCAGAGTGGTTGAAAGGTTTCATGATAGAGCTAAGTGTTATAGAGGCATTAGAAGCAAGAATGATGCATGTGTGGTCACAGTCACTACATTTCCATTTGTTGTATTTTTCTTCTTGTTCTTCTTAGATGGAAAGAGTTGCCACAACAACTTATGAATAGATACAAAAGTTTCATAACTGAAGTGTTAATGTAGCTGAGGGAGGAAGGAAACCTTCAAATTAATCATCCTAATCAAATTTAGCATGCCTTAAGTCATACTTTTCTCTCCTTTCCTGTACTGGCCCACATCTCTTTCTTTCTGGCACCATTTGCGGAAGAAAATCATAGCTTCCTTGTATTTATCTTGTCTAATGTGCACTGTGAATGTTGGCATTATTTTTATATATTATTGGACTATTTTATATCATGTTGCAAGGAGTTCAACAGCTTAATTGTGCATGAAAATCTTTCCTCTTCCATTTTAAAATTGTCTGCAGTTGGAATGTGAGTTGCTATGAAAATGTAATGATTATTAATATTGGTAATAACTTGCCTGATGGTAATGAGGTTTATTAATAATTAATCTTACAAACAGGGTACAATGCTGCAATGTAAAATATCCCTGATCTGTCATATTTTTAGGTTATACCTTTTTTAGTGGTGGTGGATTCTAATATGGAAGAGTTTGTTGACTGCTAACCACAGCATTTCTTGTCTTCTATTTATATTCTGCGGGCCATTCTCCCTCTGACCTTATCTATTGTCCTATTTCTACAGAAAGAGGCCCCATCTGACAAATTTACTCTCAATACCCTGGGGTTATGAGAACCACCAAACAGCATTAAAGATATACAGTAATCACTTAACACAGCAGCTGCTCTCTTCCCTTTGTCTAATAGGTATCTCTCAACCCTTATCTCTGACAGAAAAGCCTTTTTTGCAAGTTGTACTGTATTTAGACCGTTTTCATTAAAAGTCCTACAGAAGCATGAATCATGTGAATTGTTATCTTGCATTTTATCAGCATTTAGCTTTCTAAGCTTACTTAAGGTAATTTTAAATCTGTAGATTTGCCACTGTTACAGTGAGTTGACAATGGTCATTTTAATTTTGTTTTAGTTATGCTTAGCATGGTGATATTGGAGGAGTAGCGACTGGAGACAATCTGCTGCACTCTGATACTTCGGCAAGACAAATCACTAACATCTAGCAGCAAGAAAAGGCGTGTTCTTCATGACAAAATGACAGCAAGAGAACACAGCCCCCGCCATGGTGCAAAATCCCGCACTGTGCAACGGGCCTCCACTATTGACATTGCCTCTGACATGCTAGGTCTGTCTCTGGCAGGTAAACACTTTTGCATCACCTGGTGCCCACTTGTTCCTTTCAAACATACTTACATTATTATTTTTTTCAAAATATTTTTGTTGTTTTTTGGAAGTTTTAAACGTTCTTGTTTATCCTCAGTGCATGCGATGGAGGGATTATCCTGAAATTCAAATACCAATAGGCTACCTTTTAAAAACTAATTTTGCCCTATTTTCTAGGCAAGGAACTTGAAGTGGTGATGGGGAGGAAAAGGCTCGATTAGGTTAGATCTTCCATGATCATTGGACAAGCCAAAGGAAAACAGAGCTTCAGAACAAGGGTCAGAGATGGAGAGGATGGGAGGAAGAGAGGAAGTGTGCATACGTCTGTGAGAACTGTCTGGGTAACCCCCACTTTAGGCATTGGGTAAAATCCTCAACAGCATCTAAGTGACTTAAGGCCTGGATGACACTTGAATGTGATCCCAATATAACTATGTTGGTTAGGGATCTAATATTTTTTAACTGATATGATTATATTGGTACAAGCCCTAGTGTGGATGCAGTTAACAATTATAAAGGTGCCTTATAGTGGTATAGCTGATTCCTGTTTCTGTGAGGGGATAGTTATACTGGTATAAGCACATTCATACCTGTGTAACTGCTTCCACCCTAGGGGAGTTATACCATTTTAACTGTGTCTGTATCTTTAAAATGGTTCCACTTTCTAGTATAGACAAGGCTTAATTGCACTGATTTAGGTGCCTTTCAATGAGATTTAGGACTCTAAGTATTTGTTGCTTTTGAAAATGGGACTTAGGCTCCTAAGTCATGTAGGCACTTAAAAAATCCCATAACCATTGCCTTAAATTTTTTTAATCCAATGGCTTTGTAGGTCTTGAAGATGAAACATGTAAATATTTTTAAGTAGTTTTTCAAGATTCATTGAATTAAAAAGAAGTCACATAAAACGTTCTATAGATTTAACTTCTTCCCTAAAATGTTTCCCCTCTCTAATTGTAACTTCAATTCAAGAATTGCATGAGAACAATGGAGAGTTAATCTTTTACTAATTTTTCTGCTCTACAGGAAACATCCAGGATCCAGATGAGCCAATTTTAGAGTTCAGCTTAGGTCGGTAGTTTTTATGACTCTTTAAAACCATTTCTGGTTTTCATGGGATTTGCTGTTGAATATTTTTTTTACCATTGTTGATATGGAAAGGGGTACCATATAAACAAGTGTTGAGAGGGATATGCACTTGCATTTGTATGGAGCTTTCCCTCCTTTCTGTAAAAGGGTCTTGACAGATAGCATGGTAGGCTGTAGTGAACCAACTATGCTATACTTCTGAAAGTCTATAGATTAAAACTTCTTCTGTACTTTTAGATTTAATGAGTTTGAGATTGAGATTGTCGCTTCAGTCTCAATTTGTTTGCACTATGAATCTTTAAGAAAATTGCACACCTGCATAAATGGATGAGGAATATTTTAGGATAGAATGTTTTCCAGTGGTTATCCACTGCCAATTATACATCCTTTCCCATAGTCACTTGGTTAATATGGGTCCCAGAAGTGTCCTGATTTCTAACATGGTTAAAAATGTGGCTGGTTGAATGACTTTAGGCAAGTCATTTTGACCTCTTTGTGCATCAGTTAACCTGGCTGGAAACTAGAAGAAACGCAGCTTCCCAATGAAAATTCAAAAGTTCCATTTGTGGAGCACATTCCTGGCTGAGTAACTAATTTACAAAAGTTTGAAAGCTTTATGATCTGACAGTGGTCTTTAAATGAAAATTGGAAACCAGTAATAGGTATGTTTAATACTGGATCTGAATCCTGCATTGTCATTAAACAGAATTTGAATTACTTATTTTTTTTATGGTTTCAGCTACTGTCTGACAGATGAGCAAAGAAAATAAAAAAGTATTCAGCACTGCAATACAGTAACTCCTCACTTAACACTGTAGTTTTGTTCCTGAAAAATGCGACTTTAAGTGAAATGATGTTAAGCGAATCCAATTTCCCCATAAGAATGAATGTAAATGGGTGGGGGTTAGGTTCCAGGGACATTGTTGTTTTTTTTTTTGCCATATAGTACAGTACAGTACTATAGTTGGGAGGTGCCCCCGCTTTACACCACACAGGCACAACCCACTGGCACTGGAGATGAGGCAGGCAAGGAGACTGAAGGTGCTGTAGGCTAGGAGAAGCACGTTGTGCAGCAGCAGTGGCAGCTTCCCCTACTCTGCAAGCAGCAGGGGCAGGGGGCTCAACCCTCGGCCCGCCCACACCACCCCTACCCCCAAGCCTCCACCCTTAACCCACCTCTTCTTCCTCCCCCTCCCGATTCCCCTTTACTCCGCATGCTGGGTCCTCGCTCCTCCTCTCTCCCTCCCCTGCCTCCTGCCCACAGCAATCAGCTGGCTTGCGGTGCTCAGGAGGGAGGGGGGAGGAGCGAGGACACGGCATGCAGGCTCCTCCTCCCTTCCCTGCCTCCTGAACACCGTAAGCCAGCTGATTGCCGCAGGCGGGAGGAGGGGGAAGGCGCTGATCCATGGGGTCTGCGGGTGGGCAGGAGGCACTGGGGTGTGTGTGCATAGGGAAGCTGATAGGGGGCTGCCAGCTGTGGATAAAGCAGGCAGCAAAATGATGTTATAGTGAAGTATTGCACAACTTTAAATGGAGCATGATCTGTAATTGAGCAGGGACGTAAGATCGAAACAACATTAAGCGAGAGGATGTTAAGTGGGGAGTTACTGTACTATTTAGGTTACATCAAGAGTTTGCCTAGCACAAACAAATTTTAGAGTTAATGCTATACATCTAGTCCACCAAGCTTCAGTCATAACTTGGACCATAGTGAGGGAAGATCTAGGTATAATGATACATGCAGTGTTTTTGTAGCTGTGTTGGTCCCAAGATATTAGAGAGACAAGGTGAGTGAGATAATATCTCTTCGTGGACCAGCTTCTGTTGGTGAGAGAGACAAGCTTTCAAGCTTACACAGGATCTGAAGAAGAGCACTGTGTGAGCTCAAAAGCTTGTCTCTCTCACCAACAGAAGCTGGTCCACGAAGAGATATTACCTCATCACCTTGTGTCTCTAGGCATAACGATGGCATTCCAACTGGAGATAACATGGATTTTCAGCCGTAATACCAAAGTTCTGTTTAGCTCTATGTATGGAAGGCAATCACATACAATTTTTTTGGAAGGAGATTCCTCTTCCATGTCCCCCTCTACAGTAGTTAAAATAATGAAAGGACAATAATTTTTTTAGCGGAAATAAAGTGCCCTCTTGTTTTGATGGACCATCTACTTCTGTTTACAATGCAGACACGTGGTTGGTATTCAAGCACTCCCAATGATATCCTTGAGAAGATACTATTGAGCAAAGAGTTCAGCAGACTGCAGGCTTATTTCATGCACACCATGCCCATGAGCTTTCCACTGGAGAAATACCCCCTTGCGCTATTATGAACAGTTGTCCCTCAGGGGAAGGGCAGGGAAGGGTGATGTTTGCACCACCAACCTCCCACAATGGTTCTTCTGGGAGAGAGTAATTTTAAATTGCAGCTGGGACCCCACAGTATGTTCCAGTTTTGTGCATGTTATATCGTTTTTGTGTGTAAAAATACCCACATTTGCATATGCATAGTGGGTAATTGCAAATCTGACTACGTGATCTCTGTGTGCAATTGTTGTTTGCATGCACAAACGTGAGTATTCTACCTATGCACAAAATAGAAGCATACTGAAAATTTGGCCCTTCATCGCTTGCCCACTCTTTGTATTATACATGTTTATGAGAACTGTAGAATTTTGGACAATGTCAGAAAGACCATGCCTCTAAAAATTATATTCTTAAACCTCTAAAGTTTGCAGTGAGTTGCTCACACCATCGCTAGATCGAAAACCAAATACTTTTGTCGCAGTAAGTGTCACTACACCTCCTCAGGCATTCTGGACAAAGCATGCACAGACAGAGATCATTGAGGTAAGTAGTGGTGTATTATTGCTCTTGATTTAAGGTTGAAGCTAGTATAAGGAACATTTTTTTTTCAACATATATCACACTGCATTAATATTATCTCTTTTTTGTTTATGATCGTAGGGAACAAATAATCCTATCTTTCTAAGCAGTATTGCCTTTTTTCAAGACTCTCTTATCAATCAAATGACACAAATCAAACTTTCTGTGTACGACGTCAAAGATAGATCTCAGGGAACAGTAAGTGCACTTGCATATTCCTTCATAATCCTTCTGTCATTTCTGTTGCTCTAAATTAAACCAAAGCTCTGGATTTTCACCTCATGTACGATGAAACCTGTTCTTACATTAGGGCCCCCTGCAAAGCTCTTAATTTGGTGTGTCCTACACATTTAAAGGCTAAAATATGTCCTACACATTTAAAGTGAAAGGTGCCAACTTTGTGTTCTATTCCTTTATGGTACTCTGTTCTAAATTAGAATGATACAATCTCTCTTGGCCTCAAATTAGAGTTGTGTGAAATTAAAAAAAAAAAAAAAGTGTTTTGAGGGTTTTTATGTGAAAATGTTTGCAGTTTGGCTGTGCGTAATTCCACAAACCCCAAATTTTGCTTCATAGTAATTTTTTTCTTTACAATTGTTCATTGAAAACAAGTGAAAAACCTAAGAATCTGATGCAAAGCCATTTTCCCTCAAAAATTGGGCCCTATCTTAGCAAAATTTTTCTAAAAAATGAGCCCACTTTCAAGTTCTTGATGAAAACCGGGGGAGGGGGGAACTCCATGATTTTTGAGTAGTTTTTAATTTCAGTATGAATGTTGTGCACCCTCTGTTTCAAAAACACTTAGCACTGCCACTTTATCATTGCTTAGCAGCATATGGATTTCCACCACATCAAAATCCCTGCAACCTTCTGACACCTCTGTCTTGCTTTTAAAAAATTCCTGAATTGAAAAATAGAAGGTTGTTTCTGAAGCAAAAATGCCAGAAGATGCATTCAGGAAAGCAACCATGCAATCTGCTTTCTGACATATGGATACTCTGCATCAGCCCTTGAATTTATATGCCTGAGGCATTAGACTCATTCTCTGTTCTAACCAGGGCCGGCTCCAGGGTTTTTGCTGCCCCAAGCGGCAAGGGGGGAAGCCGCGATCGGCGGCAGCTCCACCACGCTGCTTTCTTCTTCAGCGGCAATTCGGCGGCAGATCCTTCCCTCCGAGAGGGACCGAGGGACCCCCTGCCGGATTGCGGCCGAAAAGCCCGACATGCCGCCCCTTCCCCTTGGCCGCCCCAAGCACCTGCTTGCTGAGCTGGTGCCTGGAGCCGGCCCTGGTTCTAACGTCACCTCAGTAAAGGACAGTCTGAAGTGAATGTTATGATTGATACTCACCCTCTGACATGTGTATTACCCACCAACAAACCAAAGTCCAAGAAAAACTAATAACTTTGACCCAGCTCATCCTCTTCTGGAGAAAAATGAGCAAGAGAAAGTTCTGGAGAAGGGAATCACTGAAATTCTCCCCACCCCCGGCGTTGCCCCGTTGAGAGGGTGGGGTTTGCGTCCCCACAGAAAAACCCATAGATTCAGACGTCTCCTTCACTCTACAGGTGGCCAAAGTGAGAGGCCCTGACCAATTCAGGGCCCCCTCAGGAGCGCTGGAAACTGTAGAAATTGGGGGCCACTGGCACCAGACCTGTGACCCGCCCCCTGCTCTTCTTCTCCCCCCAGAGTTCCTGCCCACTGGGTAGGCCAAAAGCCAGAGCCACGTCATGGTAAGAGCCGCCCAAGGAACCTCCGCTGCTGTGGGACGCCCCGGACCCTTCAACTGCCCTGGGCGGAGGGCCAGGGTGCCCGAGAGCAGCCCCCAGCCCATGTCTCTGCACCACTGGGCACACTGCCCGGGGCAGATGGGGGCTCTGGGGCTCCCCACAGTGGCCTAGGATCCCTGGGAAGCTGACCAGGTGCTGACTGGGCCGCTAAAAGTCCAGTTGGCGGTGCAGCAGGGCTATGGCAGGCTCCCTGCCTCCTGGAAGTGACCGCCATGTCCCTGCAGCTCCTAGGCACAGGGGTGGCCAGGGAGGCCGGGAACCATGGCCAAAGGGAGCTGCGGGGGTGGCACCTGCAGGCACGGGCAGTGTGCAGAGCCCCTGGCCCCTCTGCCTAGGAGCTAGACGTGTCGCCGCTTCCGGGAGCTGCCTGAGGTCAGTGCCACCCAGCTGGAGCCCGCACCCCAACCCCCTGACCCAGCCCTGAGCCCCCTCCTGCACCCAAACTACTTCCCAGAGTCTGCACCCCGATCCCTCTTCTGCACCTCAACCCCCAGCCCCGGGTTGGAACCCCCTCCTGCATCTTAACTCCTTCCCAGAGCCCACACCCCGTACCCCCTCCCACACCCCAGGCCCCTGCCCCAGGTCGGAACCCCTTCCTGCACCTCAAACCCCTCACCCCCGGCCCCACCCCAGAGCCCTCACCCCTTCCCGCACTCCAACACCCTGCCCCAGCCCAGAGCCCCCTCCTGCACCCTGAACCCCTCATTTCTGGCTCCACCCCAGAGACCGCACCCCCAGCCAGAGCCCATACCCCCTCCTGCACCCCAGCCCCTTGCCCCAGCCTGGAGCCCCCTCCCACACCCCAAACACCTTATTCTGGCCCCACCCCAGAGCCCTCACCCTTTCCCACACCCCAGTTCCCTCCCCCAGCTCGGTGAAAGTGAGTGAGGGTGGGGTAGAGTGAGCCACAGAGGGAGGGGGAGTGGAGTGAGCGGGGGTAGGGGCTCGGAGAAGGGGCAAGGCAGAAGCGGGGCAAGGGTGTTCGGTTTTCCTCAATTAAAAAGTTGGCAACCCTAGCCTCGTGGCAAGGGGGTATTAAGGCCCATCTGAGCCCCCCCCCTCCCCCCCACTGGGAAGGTGATCAGCTCCCACGCCGGGAAATGCAGCCCCTGCTGCCGCTGCTCTGCACCTACCTGAAGCTACTATGCCTATGTTAAAAAGTGGGCGGGGCATGGCCCCCTGGTCCTCACTGTTCTGGTGCCCCGAGTCCCTGTGGTGTAGGGGACCCAAATGTTTTTTGTGACCAGGGCCTCACTAAATCTTAATCTGTCTCTGTCTGCACTGGCTCTGGCCCCATTTCTTGTTCTCCCATGACTCCTTGGCACTGTGGCTCCATCAGGGTCTCCCATGACTCCCCCCATCTGTGGCTGTCTCAGAATCTCAGTGGGGAGGCTGTGCAGAATAGATGACACAGTCTGAGGTTGTAGAGTCTTTGGGAGTCAATAGGAGGATGATACGTTTCCCTGGTCATTCTGAGTCCTACCCAATCCTCTCTTTTGCCCATAAGCCTTTAGGGTGGAGGGCACAATCAGGACCTTCATTATTCTTGCCTAGAAGGAAATACTGAGCTTGTTCTCGGACCCATTAATATAGAGAGTGAAGGTCACCCCCATTGCTCTTCCATGCAAGACTGCACCATTTCCATGCCCTTTGGATTGGCTTGTATGTGTTGGGAGAGTCCTTTCCCTCAAGCCCAGCGAAAGCAAAGGTCTTATTTTCCTCAAGGGAAAAATCCCCAAGGTAGTGGGGGTTTTTGTTTGTTTGTTTTGTGCTTTCTGGGCCTGGTTGGGTAGTTTATTTATATTTGTTGTTCGTAATAGTATTTTGTTCTTAAATATTTATTTATAATTGTACTGTTTAATCATTGTTCACGACTTGCGCTTATGGACAGGTGCTTTATGAATTGAAATTTCTACACTAATGTTCCTCTTTTCAGATGTATTTATTGGGTTCTGGAATGTTCACTGTAAAGGAATTACTTCAGGAGAAGAACCATAGATTGCATTTAACACTAAGGTTTGTAATGCAGTTTCAGTCCATCAGAAACTAACATTCCTAACACTGTGATTAGTAGGGCCGGGAGCATGTTGTGAAAATTGTTTTTGATTTTTAATTTAAAATAAGTGTTCAAAGTTCAAGGGCTCTACTAATGAAAATCAGTTATTGGGTGATGTTTAAAACATGTAGAACATAGGAACCTTTTCAAATATTGGGATAGACTTTTGGTGGCAAAGCATGCAGGGAACAAGGAATGAGAACGCTGTAATTGTTTGTTGGGAGTTGTCTTTAATTCTGCAAGTTGAAAGTGTACCCACAAGTACAATTTCTTTTCTCTTTGTGTATTTCATCAAATTGCCTTGGCATGAAGGGTGTGTGTGTACAGCACACAGTACACACACACTAGCAAAACTGGCTACTCTTAACTATACTGATATATAAGGCGTGTGAGAGTGAGTGAAACAGACAGAGGAGACCCTGGAAAACCAGAAGCTTTTCTTATTTACATTGGATATCTTAGCTACTGAGCTCTCTGTAAGCTTGAAAGTGTGTCTTTCTCACCAACACAAATTGGTCCAATAAAAGATATTACCTCACCCACCATGTCTCTCTACTTATCTATGTAAGGTGTTTATATGGTCTCCATTTCTGTATTATCTGAGCATCTCACAGACTTTAGTGTGTTTGTCCTTACAACACTCTAGCTATAGGAAGAACCAGTCTCAAAACAGAGCAGATATCTTTAATATTATTTAAAAAATAATTTACTGGGTGGATTAATGTTGAAAAGCTTCAGGGGAGGAGAGTGTCTTGTGGGGATGGTAGCTTGGTGCCAAAGAACAGGGATACAGTCCCACCCTTAGGGGTCAGCTTGGAGGTATGAAATCAAGTGTGGGAGAAGTTAGGAAGCTTGTGCAGAGTGAGGGGAGCAGGAAGAGATTAGGAGGAACTGAGCTCAAAGGTGTAACTGTGGGTGGCAATGCTAGAGAGGCATTGGTGAGAATCTTGAACGTGATGTGAAAGGTGAAGGGAAATCAGTGAAGGGATTTTTGTAGGGGATTAGCATGGTCAGAGAGACTGGAGAGGAAGATGATTGCAGCAACAGCGTATTGAATTCCCTGAAGGAATCGGTGGGAGAAGCATAGAGGAGGTTGTATTAGTGAAGGTAAGAGATGACCAAGGCATGGACAAGGCTTTTGATGGTAGGGACAAAAGGGGGAGGACTGATTTCCCCCCCCCCCCTCCCCGATATGTTATAAAGGAAAAATTGACTGGATTTGGCAACCCAGAGGATGTGCTGGGGCGGGTAGTAATGAGCGGAGTCAGAAAAGAGACAGACTGTAACAAAATAGGCTATTTATCCACAGCTATGGAGAAGAGATGGTTTGGGGCAGGGGAAGCTGGTGGCAGACTTTCTAGCGTTCTACGTGGCCTGTATCACGAGTAATCAATCGATTAGGTGTTCTTCTCTCATTATTGAGTAGGAAATGAAACTATTATAAAATATTTTTTGATATCAAGTGCAGTATGATTGATTGGGAGGGGGTGGGTGGGTGTGAAACTCTCTTCCCCTTATCACATTACTCTTCAAAAATGTAACTAGAATGCAGAGCAACATCTGCTCAATCTTTTCCTTTTCAAAACTTGATTCCACATGTGCTGTGCTGTATGTGTGTCTAGATCTGTCCTTGCAGTCTCTTGTTGCTTTTTTCATTTACTTTCCAGCACTGTTTGTAACAGCTATTTGTTTGAATCACCATTACACATTGTTAAATGCAAACAATAACTTTAAAATATCATTAAGAATCTAAAACTGACAAAATGAAGACTATTCCTTGTTAAGGATGCTGCTGTCCCCTTAACTCTCTCCCATTTAGCACCACATATGATACAATATATAAGATCATATACAGCTAGCAGACCAATCTTTACAGAATGAGATGAATGTCTTCCTATTGGTGTCATTTAATATCTGGCATGTAAAATCGGTTTACTTGTATCTCCATGTTATAAGCTTCCTAATTTTAAATGTTCATTAAATTCACAGATCAGTATATTGTGTATAGTAGTAATTGGTCTCCTATTGACAAACAGATCCCTCTCTAAAAAAATAACTTGTTTGTTGCAGGTCTGCTGAAAGTGATCGTGTAGGTAACATCACAGTTATAGGATGGCAAATGGAAGAAAAAACGGACCAAAAGCCTCCTGTAACAAGGTCTCCTGACACCATTAATGGGAGGGTGAGTGTGAACATTATATCAGCCTCAGATAGATACAGGATTACTGAAGACAATGTTATAGATAATGTTATAGTCTGCAAATTGCCTCCCCCTCTACCCAATCACTTACTAATTCTACTTAGCACTTATAGTCCTTTATATTTTCAATGTACTGTACAAATATTAGCTGGTTAATCTGTAACAAACAGTTCAGTGTTAAAGTACTTGGGGCACAGCCTGTGATATACAGTTTTTTGTAATGCTGAGAGTTCTTGAAGATGGTGGGATGGAAACTTGTCTGTGGTAATAGACAGGGCTCTTATTCTATCTGCCCTTAATTACACTGGCTTCTATTGCTGCATGCCCTTAAAAAAACCCCAACAACACAAAAACCACTACCTACTACTGTGCATGATGCATGTCTATGGGAAGTAGCTGATTTCAAAAGAAATTCACTGATGTCCATTTGTGAATCTGAAGGCAGTACCAAGCAAATGTTTAAACTAGATTATTAGAAACTATCCGTGAAAATGGAAGTTCAAGAAGGACAGCTTGTGAAGTAGAAATACGATCAGATAGTTTAAAAGAACACACCACACTATATCTGAAATCTGGATCTTTTCTGATAGTAACAAGCAGTGTTCTCTAGAGCAAGTATTTATAATTGCCTGCCTGCTTAGAGAACAAGTTTCGTGCCGCAGACTCTGTATTGTGAATACATCTGAAGTCATATAGTCTGTATTACCTGTATTATGTTCAGTATGTGGATTATCATCATTATTTATTGGGCCAGGTCCTCAGCTGGGCAGTAAATTGATGTAGACTATAGAGCTATGCTAATTTACAGCAGCTCAGGATCTGGCCCATAATTTTTACAGCACTCAGAAGTGTGCTAGGTGCTTTGCAGTACAAATAAAAAGTAGGTCCCTTATCTGAAGATCTGGTCATTAGATGTTTTTAGTATTTCAGTTTGCAGTCAGGATAGTGATTGTCCCTGATAAACATGTTTGGAATATGTATTTTAAACATTCCCTGTTTTGAATATTACCTTCATGGCTTTATGTTGAGTCTCACCAGTTTAGCTTGACTTGGTGTTGAGGTTTTACATTGTACAGACTTTACTATTTGTGTCTTTTAGACTGTACTGCCAGTTGATGAAAGTTTAACAGAATCTTTAGGAATCAGATCCAAATATGCTTCGTTACGGAAAGATGTGTTACTAAAATCCGGTAAGCAGCTAACTGGGCAGATATTGATAGCGCACCTACTATCAGATTAATATCTTTGCTCTGTGTGTATTGACAGTTCTTACTATACTTAGCATGTTTACAATATCAGTGACAGCTAATCTCTTGTTGCCTCCATCATAGCCCCAGTTCAGCAAAGCACTCAAGCATGTGTTTGAAGTTGAATAGGGATTGGTTGCTGAATTGAGACCCATAAGAATAATTTATTTTGCCATCTGCACTACAGCACTTTGTAGTACAAACAATACTTTATGAAGTAAAATATCTTACAGGTTGTTTACCATTACATTCATCTACCATGGCCAGTCCTTTCTTCTCCTATAGACTTATGTATTAGGAGAAAAAATTCAATATGTGAAGAATTTTAAAAAAATGAATTGTTCCTTTTTTCCTTTAAAATATTTTGAATACCTTTGGATTTGGGGTTTTTTCTTTGACAGTGAGTAGAAAGCTCCCTCCTATAAAAATCGCATTTGGAAAAGTTAGATAGGTGAATGACTTAAATTGGATTTTTACAAGCAGCCAATATTGAATCTAGTCAATGTAGCTTAATGTAATGGGTGAGGGGAGACTTTGTAAATGCTGAACTCAAACCACACATTTACATAAAGTGGTTTTAATATTTTAGTGTTTGGTGGTGCCATTTGTCGGATGTATCGTTTCCCCACAACTGATGGGAACCACCTGAGAATCTTGGAGCAGATGGCTGAGAGTGTACTGTCACTGCACATCCCCAGACAGTTTGTGAAGCTTCTTCTTGAAGAAGATGCAGCCCGGTAAGGGTGAACAAATTTTCATGTGTTATAATACAGCAGTGATGTGCATCCTTTGCTGAGCTGGCAGAGAACAAATTGTTACAACAAAGAGACTGCAGCAGAAATAGTGACTGCAGCAACTTGGTCGCTGCCCTCTTATTGTTAACAAAGTCAATACCTTCATGTCACCGCTAGATTGGCCATGAACTGTATCTTGCACAGGCCTGATGCTCCTCTCACTTTGGAGTGTCTTACACTGCTTTAACTCGGTTGGGCCAGATTCTCAGCAGGTGTAAATCAGCAGAGCTCTGTGGCAGTCAAATGGAGCTGTGACATTTTACAACAGGTCAGGGGCTGACTCATTGACTTAAACCCTTGATTTACACCTGTGTCTATGTAGAGGAAGGTCTAGCCCACAGAATAACTTAGTGTGGTCAGGATAAATGTAAAGTGATAACAGAAGTGGTATTGTGGAGATTGCGTTATTCAGATGATGTGCAGTTCTATAAAAAGCATCTTTAAATACTGAGGTAAATTTTTAATGATAAGTGTTAGTAACTAGCTTTAGTATTTTGGTGCAGCAAGAATTATTTAGTCCAATTGAAAAGTAAAAGGCTGCACAATATGATGGGTCTGTGGGTGTTCCTAAGTCATACGTGCCAGCTAGGACAGCTGTACCTGAGGCACTTGGATACTGCAATGACGAGTGGGATATGAATACCTAGATAGAGGGAGGGCTTGTTATCTCCTACTCGGGGGGGGTTCCCGGGAGGCCTCTGCCCGTGGAGGCTACCCAACTGTTGCACTGTATAGTGCATCCTCCAGGTATCTGGCCACGAGTCTTTAGGTGCACAAGGAGTGTGGGTGGGGCCCGTAAGTAGTTACTATGTTGTTGGCAGCTAGCATTCTTTGTGCCCTGTAACAGGAGACGTTAATAGCTATCTCTTTTTATAACGGTTGAGGATATTAAAATTTCACAGAGTAGTATGAAAAGAGTAAAGGGATGCATCTATCCTGGCTGATGTTCTGTCTGCCACAGGCTAAATGACATTAGTAAGAATGTTGCTGGCTAAGGGTATGTCTACACTGCAGTTAGACACCTGCAGCTGGCCTGTGCTCACTGACACGGGCCTTGTGGGTTTTGGGCTAAGGGGCTGTTTAATTGCAGTGTAGATGTTCAGGCTCAGGCTGGAACCCAGACTCTTGGACTCTGCTCAGTGGCCTTTAGATCAGTGGTTCTTAACCAGGGGTCCAAGGCCCCCATCAGGGAGGCTGCCAGGTAGGGCCGGCATTAGACTTGCTGGGGCCCAGGGCAGAAAGCCAGAGCCCAACCTCATGAGGCTGAAGTCCAGGGCCCTGAGCCCCACCACCCAGGGCTGAAGCCAAAGCCTGAGCAATGCAGCTTCGCGGGAGCCCCTGTGGCATGGGGCACCAGGCAATTGCTCTGCTTGCTACCCCCCTAATGCCAGCCCTGGCTTTCATATGCAGAAAACCATTTGTGGCACTGGTGGGCCATGGAGTTTTTATAGCATGTTGGTGGGGCCTCAGAAAGAAAAAGGTTGAGAACCCCTGCTTTAGACCCTTTAGATGGACATGGTAAAGAACCTAAATGGTAACCCTAAATGTAACAGCAGAGAATTAGAATGAACAGGACAAGCTACTCCTTGATATTAGACTTTAGTCAGTGGAATTCACTCAAGCATTAGGTAGAAAATCTCACCACTCAAGGGTACTTTCTGTAAATGAAGTTCTATGAATGTTCTGACCAATTCTGGTTTCATAACAAATACCAGTAATACAAGCTTTTAAATACTGAACTGTATTGCTTAGAGGTGAAAACGACTTTCTGTAATTTAGAAAAATGGGCCCCTAGATGAAAGGCATTGGGATATCTTTACTCTCCATTAAGGTATGCAGAATATCAGATGGAAGTTCTTTCTTATTTTCATCCAGTATCTTCTACATTGTTAATTAATAAACAATTCTCTTTAAGATGAATTTTTGTCTGAATTTTTTTGCAGAATTAAAACCTACAGTGATGCATATTTTTATTGTATATTTTATTTTCTGTATTATAATCTGGGTTGAAAACTTTAATAGTATGTACTCCCAGGATATGTTAGATCTACCCAGGTATTCCTCTCTACTCTCTCTGTACTGAAACCTTGAGAAATACTATGCAGCTTTAGGTGGCACGCCAGTATAATCACTCCTGTCTACCATTAAGATGACAGCTTAAAATGCACTTGGGTGATCTTGATTTCTGCTCGGGGAGAGGGCCTTGATCCCTGGAGTGCCCCCTGGTGGACTGGTGCAACATTACCATTATGTCTCTGCCTCGGTTTCTGCTAGTGGGATTTCAATAAGTCCAGTGAGGCTTATGTGTGTTGAGCAGTGCCTCTGTGGGGATCTAATTTATTTAACACAAAGGAGAACATTATACAGATAGGCCTCCACTCCAGCATCACTAGCAGGAGGGAGAGAAGGCTGAGTTAACTTTGGTCCATCAACCTCACTTATGTCCACACCCCTTACCAGCGAAGGCCCGCTTGACCTGGAACCCTCTTCTGGAGTCAGGGCTCTTGTCATTATCTGGGAAAGGGTCTCTCCTCTTGGGTTAAAGTGCCCACAGAAGTTAAACCATGATCTTCCTCAGAACAGCATGTCACTGCTCTGATCTGTGGCTTCTGCTGATGAAGTCCTTCCATGGGGGCCAGGTTCTGCTGACACTTTGCATTCGTAGCTTCTCCCTTTCAGAGCCTCTCCTACCTAAGAGCATTCTTCCTTAGTTTCTTTTCCTAATGATCGCCCTCACCAGGTTTCCCCCCAACAAGCCCTTTCCTTGGGAGCCTTCTCTTTCTGTAATCTGGGGACTGTTCCTTTCCCCAGGAGCCTGTTTTCTAGCCTCCCTCCCCACTGGGAGTAGCTTCCTTTTATCATGCCTGGGTGTTTCCCTGCATAATTAACTGCCTCCCACTTACTCAGTGAGTTAAGTCTTCCCAGGTGAACCTGAGTGGCCTCATTCTCCCTTATGGAGCCTGTCAGAGGTGGACTGAACCCATGACCCTAGACTCAAACAGCTAAATTGTTCCAAATCGACGGGCCCAGATAATCTCCATCCAATAATGTTAACAGAACTAGCATGTGAAATTGAAAGTCCAAGAGCAAAGACTATTAATGAATCCATAAATTGCGGAGTCATAGCCTATGACTGGAGAATTGCAAATATACTACCTATATTTAAGAAAGAGGAAAAAAGTGATCTAGGAAACTACAGGCCCGTTTAGTTTGACCTCCATTGTATGTAATTGTATCATATATCTTTAATATTAAGATATATAAAATGAGTTTAGTGGGTTACTAGTGAGGCCTAGCATAGGTTTAAGGCTTTTGATTGATACTGAGCAATAATTTTTTTGCTGGCATTTTTAGTTTTTACACCTGAATTTGACTTGCTATAGACCAGACTTTCTGTAGGCTTTTTGGGGAGTATTTGTAAGAGAGAGTAGCTAAGGACATAGGGGTAAACAGAAATTGGAATAAAATATAACATGGTTTTATAAAAGGTAGATCGTGCTAGGCCTGGTCTCTTTCTTTGAGAAGATAACTGATGAGACAAAGGAAATGCAATAGATTTAATCTACCTGGATTTCAGTAAAGTATTTGATACAGTTCCACAAGAGAAATTGTTGGTTAATTTGGAGATGATGGGGATTAATACAGGAATCGAAAGATGGGTAAGGAACTGGTTAAAGGGGAGACTTCAATGGGTCATGCTGAAAGGTGAGCTGCCAGGCTGGAGGGAGGTTACTAGTGGAGTATCTCAAGGATCGGTCATGGGAGCCAATTTTATTTAATATTTTCATTAATGACCTTATCACAAAGAGTGGGAGTAACAAAAATTGTGGATGATGCAAAGTTGGGAGGTATTGCCAATACAGAGGAGGACCAGTATATCACACAAAAAGATTTGGACGATCTTGAAAAATTTAATAATGCAAAGTGCAAGGTCATGCACTTAGGGACTAACAACAAGAGTTTTTGCTATAAATTGGGGTTGTATCAGTTGGAAGCAACAGAGGTGGAGAAAGACCTGAATGTATTGGTTGATCACAGAATGTCTATGAGATGCCAACGTGATGCAGTCATGGAAAAGGCTATTGGAATCCTAGGATGCATGAGCTAGATTATTACACTAGAGATGGGGGAAATATTATCACCATTATACAAGGCATTGGTGAGATCTCATCTGGAATACTGTGTGCAGTTCTGGTCTCCCATGTTTAAGAAAGATGAATTCAAACTGGAACAGGTGCAGAGAGGGGCTACTAGGATGATCAGAGGACTAAAGAACCTACCTTACGGGAGGAGACTTAAAGAGCTTGGCTTGTTTAGCCTAACAAAATGAAGGAGGAGGGGAGATATGATTGCTCTCTATAAATACATCAGAAACGTAAACATCATGGAGGGAGAGGAATTATTTAAGATAAGGGCTAATGTTGGCACAAGAACAAATGGATATAAACTGGCCAGCAATAAGTTTAGGTTTGAAATTAGATGGTTTCTAACCAGAAGATTAGCGAAGTTCTGGAACAGCTTTCCAACAGGAGTAGATGATGTAAAAAACATAACTTGTTTTAAGACTGAGTTTGAAAAGTTTGATGGAGAGGATGGTATGATGAGATTGCCTACAATGGCAATGGCCTATCCATGACTGCTATTAGCAAATATCTTCAATGGCCGGAGATGGGACTCAAGAGTGGGAGGGCTCTGAGTTATCACAGAGAATCCTTTCCCAGGTGTCTGGCTGGTGTCTCACCCACATGTTCAGGGTTTAACTGATTGCCATATTTGGGGTCAGGAAGGAATTGTTCACCAGGTCAGAGTGGCAGAGACCCTAGGGTTTTTTGTTTTTGTTTTTGCCTTCCTCTGCAGCATGGGGCACAGGTCACTTGCGGGTTTGAACTAGAGTAAATGGTGGATTTGAGGACTTAATTAACTCATCCACAGGTTATGAGCCTACTGCAGTACCAGGGCCGGCTCCAGGCACCAGCGCAGGAAGCAGGTGCTTGGGGCGGCCAATGGAAAGGGGCAGCACGTCCAGGTCTTCGGTGGCGGGTCCCTCAGTCTCTCTTGGAAGGAAGGACCATCCGCCGAATTGCCGTCGAAGAATGAAGCGGCGCGGTAGAGCTGCCGCCAAAGTGCCGCCAATCGCGGCTTTATCTCTTCCCCCCCCCCCACCCTCCACCCCGCCGCTTGGGACGGCAAAAAAGCTGGAGCCAGCCCTGTGCAGTACTGGGTGGGTGAAGTTCTGTGGCCTGCAATGTGCAGGAGGTCAAATTAGGTGACCATGACGTTCCCTTCTGTCCTTAAAGTCTATGTGTGTCTGAGGCCCCTTCAGAGGGCCAGCTGCCTGCTGATGGTGCCACTCATGTAAAGTTCTTCTGCACAAGAGCTCTGTGTGAAGAGTAACAGGATGCATATCAGGGGGATATGTCTACCTAACATTTATACTACACTCCATGGTATGTCCATGTCGGCATGGTACATCTAACTAAAGGATGTGATGGATTCCACCTCACTTGAAGTCTTTAAACCATGGGCTTGCTGCAGGAATCAGTGAATGAAATTATATGGCCTGTTATGCAGAAGGATGTGACTAGATGATCATGACGGTTCCTTCTGGCCTCAAAATCTATGAATCATTGGTAGATACTACACCTCTACCCCGATATAATGCTGTCCTCGGGAGCCAAAAAATCTTACCGCGTTATAGGTGAAACCGTGTTATATCAAACTTGCTTTGATCCGCCAGAGTGCGCAGCCCCGCCCCGCCGGAGCACTGCTTTACCGCGTTATATCTGAATTTGTGTTATATCGGGTTGCGTTATATTGGGGTAGAGGTGTATATGTTGCCTGTTGGGAGTCAACACAGTGGATTACTGTGGGATGGACAAACTTGCTTAATTTTGATAATGTGCTAAAATACTATATAATTAATAGAGAATTATTCTTTCAATTCCACAAATGGACTCTCAAGTTATACACAGATAATTGATAAAAATTATGGATCAGGGATCTTGAGAGAGCAAACAAAAGGAGCTGCTAGATTTGATTCCTTTGCCTGCTATTCCAAATTTGTGTTTAAGATGACTAGAGCCCTGCGCAGATACAAAAATCTCGGTCCGCATCTGCAAGAATCAACTGGTATCCAACCCTTGATGTGCACTCTGTCCTTTATCTGTATCTGCATCTGCACCACACCTGCAGGAGGAGAGTGTGTGTGTGTGTGTGTGTGTGTGTACTATATATAGGATCTCAATGGCGGGGAAGCAGCTGTCTGCAGCTCATAGCCTATGAGGCTGCTTCCCCACCTTCAAGAGTTTATATTCCCTCTCCAACCCCCGCATACAGATAAAGGGGAGGTGATCCCTGCAGACAGTTGCTTCTCTGTATGGAGAGGGAAGAGAAAATATAGGATTTGGAAGGCAGGGAAGCAGCCTAATAGGCTATGAGCTGCTCCCCATCACAGTGCACTGGTGGATTCAGGGCATAGACATGGTCCCACCTCCTTCTCCACTTATCCTTATTCCTAGGGGGAGCAGAAGCAAGCAGTTCCCGTTCTTCCCAGAGCACAGAGACTGTGCAGCCACATGAAGAGGGGAGACTTCTTGCTCACCCCCGGTTGGCCACATAGGGGCCCACTTGGGATCTATCCCTTATTGAAAACTCTGGATAAATGGAGGGAAAGAAAGTAGGCTCCTTAATTTTGCCCAATCTGGTGTATTGGGAGGTACGTTTTGAAACATTCCCTTGTACCTGAAACTCTTCTCACGGAATTCAGAATGCGTTGCCTGAGGAGTCTGTTGTGTGACATCACTTGCATTTTTTTCTTCTTGCTCAGGTGTACAACTGAGTTGAAAACATTTTTCTTTCTTCTTGTAGGGTTTGTGAACTAGAAGAGCTGGGAGAGCTGTCTCCCTGTTGGGAGAGCCTTCGTCGACAAATAGTTACTCAGTACCAAACAATTATACTGACTTATCAGGAAAACCTAACTGACTTGCATCAATACAAAGGTCAGCAAGATTTATTTTCAGTAATAATAGATAATATGTTTCAGTTATGCTTATTTTCCTTTTAAAATAAAGATTCAGAACCAAAAAGGTGGTTTTAGTCTTCGTTTGGTAGGAAAAATCAACAGACAAAATATTTTTACTCTCTTCTAAAGTTTTATAGTGATTATACAAAGAAGCTAATTTATAAATATCATAGTCCTTGTGCAACTTAACATACAAAAGCGGGGATAATGAGTGAGGTCTGGAAAAGAAAAAGTAATCTGCAATTTCCTTAAAAATGAATTAAATTAAATTGTTCTTGTTATTTTATTATTAATTTTATCACCTGATAAATTCTCTTCTGTGGGTTTCCATTAGCATTGCTTTCCTCTAAATTTCATGTAATTAATGATAAGTAATATATATGCTTAATGATAAGTAATAAAATATATTACTTCTGGGGGAATTCTGTGCCTCTATGCGCACGCAGAATCATGTCCCCCACAGATTTCTTTGCTTCCCTGCAGAAAAATGACTTCTGACGGGGAAGCAAAGGGAAGCCACAAGAGAGGTCTTGCCTCCCTCCCCAGCAGTATGGGCACATTGTTTCAGGCTCCCGGAGCAGCTGGTGGGGAGATAAATCACTGCGAGGGGGCGGGGGGCCTGGGAATGCCCTGGCTGGTGGCTCCTACCATGCACTGGGCACAGCTGCTAGTGCCAGCTGGACTGGGGGCAGGGGAGGACGGGACTTACTCTTCTCCTGCAGGGAGTGGCCAGGGCCGGGGCAAGGTCAGAACCAGCCCCAGAAATCTCTCCCGGCTGCAGGAAGCTCCACCCACCTCACCCCCTGCACTTGAACCCTCACCCCAAGGAGCCCCATCTGAACCACCTTGATGAGCCCCCTACACCCGGACCACCACTCCACTGAGCCCCAACCAGCTGCACCCAGATCCCCACCCCACCGAGCCCCACTGCCCCAGCACCCAGACCCCCCTGCTGAGCCCCCACCACCTTCACCTGGACTCCCTGCAGAGTCCCATTGCCCCTGCACCCAGACCCCCCCCCAACAAGCCCCTGTGCATCCAGATCCCACACACACCCAGAGTGGCCACTGAGCCACCTACACCCAGATTGCCTCACACAGAACCCTCTTATGCACACCTGGATCCCCACACACTAAGACCCTCCACACTTGGATTCTGCCAGGCTGAGCCTGCCTGCCCACACCTGATGTACCTGGTGCAGAGATGCAGGGCCCCAGGCTATTTCTGGGGCAGGCCCAGCCCTTGCACTGTGTCAGTGTCGGGGGCAGCCTCACTGCCGAGTCTGTGTCCTGGGCAGTAGAGGAGGGCTGCAGGGTGATTTCCCACCTCTGTGCAGCCAGTGGCCTGGAGCCTGTACATTTTTTTGTTCATAAATAAAATGTGCAAAATTTTAAAATATTGTGTGTAGAATTTGTATTTTTTGGCACAGAATTTTTAATGTTTTGGCCCCGAGTTCCCTCAGGAGTAATATATAGCTATATATAAACTGACAATACAAAGTCTGGTGTGCTGATTCAGCTTAATAATAATAATAATTAATAATAAACAGGAACTAACTTTCTGTAGGTAAAGAACTGTCTTCAGAAATCCCCAATACATTCTGATTCTTTATATTAATAATAATTTTAGAATTTTTAATATAATCTTATACATATAATATAATATAATATTATTATATGATCTAGGTTTTAGCTTTTATTCCAAGAATCCCCAAATCTTTGTTTGATAGTTTCTCAGTGTTTTTTCCTCCTATACTTAGCTCTCTCTAAAGTATTATGGGAATTATTTGATTTCTGTGTTTTGTCATTTTTAAGGAATGTGTATGTGTTTGTGTGTGTAATTATTTCAAAATCTTAATAAAACTAAATGGGAAATAAGGCAGTTTATAACCGACTGAGTTATGCACAAATGGGGGAATGATGCAACTTTATTTACCCTAATATTAGTCCAGCTTTTCATTCAGAATGGGGGAAATAATTGGGTGTATTTTGTTCACTCTTATACTTTTCTTACTATTATGTATTCATGTCAGGCCATATTATACCCTTGTTCTACATCCATAACTCCTGTTGACAGCCGTGGAGAAGGCTGGGGGTTCATTCATAGTTCAAGGGTGCTGTTTTAACATACAGTGTCTTCACTCATAATGAAATTCCCCTCTGTACAGAGGGCCAGCATAAAGGTCTAGGCATCACATAAGTCCTATTTTGATGGGTTAAGAGGGACTTGCTGTAAGTGGTATGTAGGCTTTGTGCTGGCCTCCCTGCACAGGGGAAGAATTTCTCCCTGAAAGCACAGAACACCTGTGACCAACGGGAGGAAGGATGATTTTCATGTGATACGCCAGTTCAAAAGACACTGACCAGTCAATGAGAATAAAGCCAAATCCCAGGAAAGTAGAACAGAAAGTTTCAGTGTACACAATGTGTAAAGTTGCAGCATGCATCCCACCTCAGATTGTTAGAAAGGCAGGCATGTGTAGGTGACAGTATATTACAATATTAATTATTGAGCACAGAACTGGTATTGGTCTGTGCATAATGGATCATTGGGATCCACAGAGCAATTATCCGTGGTAGACATTAAATTCACCTGTAGCTTTGACACTGTTGCATATTTACCATTTTTGTCTAAGGCCTTGATCCAGCAAAGCACGTAAGCACATGATAAATGTTCTAGTGAAGTCAGTGGGACTTTTCCCATGCTTAAAGTCAAGTATGTGCTTAGGTGCTTTGCTGGATTGATTCCAGGGATCCACAACAGTAAGAGAAAATAATAATAATACTAAAATATAAACTTATTTTGCTAGTCATTTAGACACCAATTCTGCAAGGGACTTAAGCATGTGTTTAAAGCTTCCTGAATTGGGCCTAAGTGCCTATCTAACTCCAGCTCATTCTTCTTAGATTTGGACTCCACCAGATCCAGTGGCTAGGGATGATATTTATTACTAATAAATAAAGTAATCCAGTAATTGTATAGGGACCTGGAATACCTCAACTGTAAACATCCTCCAGTTTAGTTGTATTTTCCCATACTATACAATGTATAAATTACTCAAAATTGGAGTGGAAGTGAGTATAGGGATCCTAACAAATGAATTCTCATAGGCTGGTGAGATGGAGTGCACTAGAAGAATTGCTTGTCTGCTTAGTGCTGTCATAAATGTTCTTCTGGTAGGGATTGATTTCTTCACCCCCTGCAATCAGAAGATTTTTAGTATTTCTTTTAAAAGAATACGTTCTCCAGGTTCTTGCACTGTTTTCTTGTACGCTCTTCCAGCACTTGTGTACACCATGTGCCATCAAAATACAATGAAAATAATGTATTTGACTATGCATTGGTTTGTGTTTTAATAGGCATTTCCCCCCAGTATTACGGATTCTTCTCATACCAGAGGGTTGGTCACAGGGTTTTGAAAGTGGATTTTAAATTAAGCCTATGTTGCCCCTTCACTTTTGTGATCATACAGTTTGGCCCCACCTGGCCAATGAGTGCCAGAGACTCCAAGCGGGGAGGAGCCTACCTGGTGCCCTCAGTGGGTATCTCCCTTCCTCTCTGCTGGGGCTGGGCCCCTTTTGCTGCTGGCACCATCCAGTTCCCCCAGCTGTTTAGGCAGGTGATTGGCACTCGTTGCTAACAGCATGTGCTTTGCAGATATACTTGCCGACTAGCAGACTTTTAGTTGTAAGTCATACTTTCTGTCAGTATTACTTCCCACCTAATGTGCAACAAGTGTTGAAAGTAACCCCAATCCACATTTGTTGGTATTTTGAGACTGGCAGTTGGTCGTGGTTTTATAGGGCAGATATAGAATAAATATTTTTCTGTTACATTTCTCAGGCCCTTCGTTTAAAGCAAGTAGCTTGAAAGCTGATAAAAAATTGGAATTCGTGCCCACAAATTTACACATACAAAGAATGAGAGTCCAGGATGATGCAGGATCAGGTACATCTCTCTCGTGTGTGTGTGTGTGTGTGTGTGTGTGTGTGTGTGTGTGTGTGTGTATATATATATATATATATATATATATACACATTATTCTCTTTTTTGGGTTTCCACCATCCAGAGCTAAGTTTCCCCCAAACCAGTGTAGCTTCTGTGCAGTACTAATAATATTTAACATTTTAATTGCAGCTACCATCCTTATATCTCAAAGCACTTTACTAAAGTAGAGTAAGTATCATTACCCCGGTTTTATAGATGACAAAACCAAAGGGCAGATCAGCTTGTCCAAGGTCATGTAGCATAACAGCATCAGAGCTAGGGAACAGAACCCAAGTCTCCCACCTTCCATCCCTGTGCTGTATCTACTGGATTAATCTGCTGGATCCCCTTTGGTTTTAGGAGCCACCAGGATCTTTTCTGGTTGGCATGACATCAGAGGCCCTCCCTGTTGTTGCTTTTTTTTAGTTTAATTTAATTGTGAGGGGCCATCATGTGCGCTGCACTTTAGATGTGTAAAAAGACATTAACTTGTTTAGGTTGAACTTGCTTCTTTGTAAAAGACCTAATTTTCTCCTTTCATTTAATGTTCAGCCCCATCCACCTGTCGACCCTAGCTGCCTTGTGTATCCTTCAGATAGGGGGGATGATAGGCTGAGGTATCAAGGTTAATCTTCCTTCATCTCCAGACATGGAAATATTGTCTTTGTAGGTCTTCCAGAACAAGAAACAGGGGTCCAGGTTTCAAACAGGGGTCTTTTACTTTGTAGCACTTGGCAGCTTCTCACCACTAATGCAGTTCCAAACTTTTTAACACTCAACATTGTTTTGAAGACTTCAGTCTCTGGCAGGAGTATTTGAGAAATTACCTTTCAGTAGTTTGAATTTCCACAGATTCAACCAAAGTAAAGATGGTGAACTTTCATCTGTAAGCACTTTTTGTCCATCCAGATCAGAATTATGACATAGTAACCATAGGAGCACCAGCAGCTCACTGTCAAGGCTTTAAATCGGGGGGTCTACGGAAAAAGCTGCATAAATTTGAAGAGGCAAAGAAACAGTAAGTAGAAGAGTTATTATAAACTCATCACCTGCCTTTTCTTAATCTCCAGGCTTTGCAAAATCATCACATTCCATGTTTTTGTTGCACCTCCATTTGGAAGTTCTGCCAAATACTATGAAGATTATGCTATGCTTTTTTCAAAGAGGGAGAAAAGAAAAAACAGTTTTCCCATTGTTTTTTGTTTACTGATAGTTCCTTTTCAAATTACTTTTTGTGGAATATTTAATATTACAGGACAGTTGTTAAACTAGCTAAACTGAACAATTTAAGTGTTGAATTGGATTTAATTGAGTTTAAGTTCTGTCTAGTTGTGGAGGTAGAAAATATCATTGGAATCTCTTTAAGTATGTTACATTTGATACTTTCACTCCCTTTAGCTTGCTTCCTCGGCACATCTGGGAAGCATTTTCCAGATCAGTCAAAGTAAATTTTGTCTTGGGCTATATCCTTATTTGTGACTGTGGTTAACTGAAGAAATGAGATTAGCATTACTCTAATTTACCTTCTGAAGTCAGATAGAAATTGGTTAAAGTAATTTCTTAGACTCTATCTCTTACTAATTTCCTAAAACCACAACATGCTTAGACACCCATTCTACGCTGGAGTCGTCCACCTCTGGTCCTTCCCTAGAGCTTCAGAACTCTATGCAAAGACAGATCAGTTGACTTGTTCTACCCTTCCTAAGAGGCAGCAGCAGTTCCTCAAATGCAAGTTTCTTATTAACAACTTGGATTTAGTTATAGGGCCAGTTGCTCCCGGTTTCTCTATATTGCCCCAGGTATTTTGCTGCTGTGTAGTTACTAATTGTTCTCCATCCATATTAAAATAAAAATACTAGGCCAGAGTGTGCCCCCTAGATGCATGCCTAGAGAGGACCCTCTGTACACTGATCTCCCCCTTTCTAACCTGCAGGAGGGATAATTCACCTCTGTGGTACTATGCCCCCTGCTCCTGATCACACCGTGGCTTCTCGGGGAGGGGGGGGGGTTAGCCATTCACACTGCAGGCTGAGGCAGAAATTGAGAAGGCCAGGTGCACTGAAGGGGAAGGCACACACAGTTTCCCTTCAGGCTTCAAGGGGTATCTCTGCTCCACAGCAGGAAGCATGCCCTTGCAGCCAGGTGACAGACCTGTGCCAGTTCTGCTTGGGCTAGCACTTTAGAAATAGAGGTGTGGATGTTGCAGCATAGACAGTGGCACAGGCTAGCCACCTGAATAAAAGGACTTAGGGGGTGGGGCAGCTAGACCATGTCATTGCCAGTGCCCACACTGCTATTTTTAGCCTGCTTCCTTGAGTAGAACTAGCATGTGTCTTTTCTACCGAAGCTGGGAGGCACACTCTCAGCTGCAATGTAGACATACCCAAGGAGCTTACAAGAGAAAGATAATATGACTCTGGGCTGCATTATCTTTACTGTAGAACCCCGCTTTGGGGGCTACAGGAGCAGCTGCAGCCAAGGGGAGACTTTTGCAGCCTGCCTCGGGGTCAGAGCTGGTGGGAAGGCACAGAGAGAGGGGATGATCTGGACACCAACCTCAATTCAGTATTTTTGGAGGCTACTGAACTGTACCATCAGTGGCACTAATTTTGGTAATGGATAGGGCTACTAGCAGTGCCAGTTGAAACCTTAGAGTCAGACTAGTACATGTAATGGTACAGTATTGAGACCAGTACTAACAACTGCCTCCTATAATTGCATCTGACATACAAGATGTTCCAGGATGGGATTAGCAAAGACTATAAATCCAATAGGCTAGGCTGAACTTCTTGTTGTTGATACCAAAATCTGCCTTCAGAACTCAGAAGCATTCTATATCTGCCTACTTGGTTACTTATAGGGCCCTCATTACTGACTTATCTAAGCACCTAAACCACTGATGTCTTTTTTTCCATCAAATCTATTCAAAACCTCCATTTCCAGCCTGCATTTTTCTTCTGGGCCTTCACAAAGTTGCAGGTATTCTGATCCTATGTTGGAAAGTAACTTTCCTGTTGGCAATATCATTTGCTGGAAGGTAGCACAAATTACAGGCCCTTTCTCTGTTGGACCTAAGTTTCCTTATTCAGTCTGTTGGGTATCTCCTATTACAATATTAATTTAGAGTACTTTTGTCATGAGGCTTGAGACAATCTCCAAATCACATAAGTGAGCAGGGACAAACACTGTACCTACCAACATAATCTTAAAATATATTTGATCAGAAGCATAGAAAATCAAGTATGCTTATTGCATTTCATCCTCACCACTTAACCAGGCATCACTGTCTTGGAACATTTCTTACTCTGATAGTTTGGGGCCTTGCAAGCAGAATGAAAAATGAGATGTCCTGGAACTTGGAAAACCAAATTACATTGACTCAAAGGGGCTTGGCCTATACGTGTAATTCAGGCATCACATCATAAACCTAATGTATAAAATTAGAACCATAAAATAGTTCCTAAAAAAAGCACCAGGGTTTAATCTTTGGAGAAAAAAGCCAGAAGTATTGTGATAAATAAAATAAATCAGTAACACTTTGGTAAATGGAAAAAATACTGTATCTCAGGTGTAAAACTGGCTAGTCAATCTGCAGTGGCAGACTCAGTTTCTATAGCGAATGTTAGTTCTGTGGACTGTGTTATATAGGACAGGGTGGGCAAATTGTGGCCCAGGGGCCAGATCCGGCACATCAGGGCTTTGGATCTGGACCGCAGGATTGCCACCCCTGTGGCGCCGTGGGGCTAAGGCAGGCTCCCTGGCCCCGCACCGCTCCCAGAAGCAGCCGGCACCACGTCCCTGTGGCACCTGGGGAAGATGGGGGGGCAGAGAGCTCTGTGTGCTGCCCTTGCCTGCAGGCACTGCCCCCTGCAGCTCCCATTGGCCGGGAACGGGAAACAGCGGCCAATGGGAGTTTCAGGGGAGGTACCCACAGGTGAGGGCAGTGCGTGGAGTCCTCTGCACCCCCTTCTCCAGGGGCTGTAGGGACGTGGTGCCGGCCGCTTCCAGGAATGGTGCAGGGCCAGGGCAGGCAGGGAGCCTGTCTTAGTCCCGCTTCACGCCGCTGCCACCCCGGAGCCACTCAAGGTAAGCAGTGCCGGGCCAGCGCCTGCACCCCAAACCCCGCCTGCACCCCGACCCCCAGCCCTGAGCCCCCGCCGCACCCCTCCTGCACCCTAACCGCCTGCCCTGAGGCCCCTGCTGCACCCCTTCTGCACCCCAACCACCTGTCCTGAGGCCCCTCCTACACCCTGACCCCCTGCTGCACCCCTCCTGCACCTCAACCCCCTGCCCTGAGCCCCGGACCGCACCCCCTCCTGCACCCCAACCCCCTGCCCTGAGCCCCGGACCGCACTCCACACCCCCTCCTGTACCCCTGCCCTGAGCCCTCTTGTACACCCCGCAGCCCTCCTGCACCCAACCCCTTGCCCTGAGCCCCTTCCTGCACACCGCACCCCCTCCCACACCCTGCACTCCCTCCCTCACCCCAACCTCCTTGCCCCAGCCCTACATTTGTGGCCCTGCATGCAATTTCCCCACCCAGATGTGGCTCTTGGGCCAAAAAGTTTGCCCACCCCAAAGTAGGAGATAAGGCTAGATAATCATAATGGTCCCTGTATGAATCTCTGAATGTCATTAGGCCAAGAGAGTGTCAATAGCAAGATCCCATCATTTGGATGCCTTATCACATGTTATATTAAAATCTGTAGAGCATGTTTTGGTAACTAAATAAAATGTATTCAGAGTCTAATCTCTCCTTGTTTACATACAGCTCTCATTAGCATTTTTAGGGATGGTGTGCACTAAAGGGGAGAATAGAACCCACTATTAATAGATAGGAAATACAAGTAGTAGTCAGAAGTCCGTTTTGTGTGGTCATCTTTGCTGCTGTACAAACCAATATAGTAGAATTTAATTCCATCTTTTTCATTTTCAGTGTTATGTACAAATGACTTTTATTTTTTCCGTTTCTTGGCAAGAGTGTTCCTTTTACACTTACAGCACCCAGAGCAAATAAAACACATTTGCCTGTGATTCTGCAGTATATGTATATTTTGCTTACAAGTTTAATCATATGCACATGCCTTTTTGAAAATATTAAGCAATTTAAAATATTTTCCCAAACTTACTTTGCTTTGTTTTCTGCTTTCAGTATTTGCAAACAATCTGCTAATTTTATTTTGGTTTTGTTTTTTTTAGCAGTTATGAGGAATGTTGGTGAGTTTTCTGTTTCTGAGAGTTTGTGGAGAGAGGTGTTTTTTTTTTCTTTTGGAATGGGGCAAACATTGGTGTATTTTAAAGTGTGCAGATTTTTTTAATGTCGTGCATCATAACACCATTAATTATGCTTTAAATGCTTAGTAGAACATGATGTATGAATGAATTGGTCCTTCCAACTGCAACTTTTATTTTGTAATGAACAGCTAACTTCATACCTCTCTGATTTTTATGAAGTCAGGAGACTTTGTAAATTAGAATAATACAATGTGTTCATCTGTTCCTCTGTTACTTCCAAAGAAAAACAGATAACAGAGAGGCAGAGAGAAAGCTACACAAAACCGTTTTTGAACCTTTCACTTCTACTGGATAACACATAACTTTAAGCCTTTATGATGTTATAATGGGCCTGGTTTATATTTTTGAAATTTATCTCTGCACTTAAACACTTTTTCTTAACCCTTGTGCAGTTTTCCCCCCTTAATTTTATTCCTACTTTGTTTAGTGCTGTAGGAGAAAAAGTGAAAGGTTAATCAGTGGTTTGATGGTGAAGCAGTGCTTCTGCTTTGAGCTAAAGTACTTGGAGTTGATTTGCTGATTATTATGACTGTACTTCTTATGGCCTGATCTGAAGCCCATTGAAGTCAATAGAAAGACTCTCATTGTCTCCGGTGGGTTTTGGATCAGGCCCTGATCAGATTAGACCATGTATGTCTTCTGAAAGCACCACAGAATGCAAATTGTTTATTTATAACTTTACACATCTAGTGACGTGCAGCTTGTGTGTTCTTTTTAAAAAAATGTTAAGGATAAGGATCTATTAAGCATATAATATAGCTTACTTATGCAGAATGACAGCTGTTCATTTGAAAGAGTGATTGCAGTTTGGAAAATGAATACGTGTGAACTTCATGCCATAATAATTTCTTTCCTCTGATCATCCCAGGGAAATGTATTTATTTTTAAATAAGAGTATAATCTGAACATGCTGCATGGCCTTCCTGCCAAATACATCATCTTTCTGCATGTTAACCCTTCTGTAGTGGAAAGAAATTGCTCAGAGGAATTGTCAGCAGTAACATTGGACACCGTGGAGTAGGCTGAATCAGAATGCAGTAAAAGTCCTTAAAAAGGAGATCTATTTCATGTATGGATAGGAGTGTAGGGGATCAGATGTCCTTCTGTAGAAAGGTGTGTGACCAGAGGAACACAGAATGATGCCTGTTTCAGGGGTTATGTCTGCATTACATCCTTCAAACATGGTACTTATCCTTTTTAAAGGAGGTCAGACTGGATAATCATAATGGTCCATTCTGGCCTTAAAATCTATTTATCTATGAAAATGCCTTCAGATTGATTTCTGGGACAGTTGCTTTTTAAGTGTGCCCTATGAGAGGCTCCTGCATTATCTCATAAGCACTCTGTAAAAGTGACTATTACACTTGGGGGAATTCTGCACCAAAAAATTAAAAATTCTGCGCACAATATTTTAAAATTCTGCATATTTTATTTGTCAAAATAACACAATATAATCTCACCAGTTTCAATTATTTTGCTAATTTACTTCAAAATACCTGTCAGCAAGTATGTCTACAGACAACAAAAAAGATTCAGGAAATGTTTTTTGACAAATAGATTCCTTACTAGGCATATTAATACAGAACTCTGAGTAATAATTAATTTAAACTACAATACAGAACCGTATTTCCCGTACCCCTCAGAAGCAGTGCAAAGGCTTGGGGGAGTCAGGGTTAATGGAGGAGCTAAGGGAGAGGGAAGTAATTGCTGGGAAGGAGCTTGGGTGTGAACTTGGAGGGTTGTTGGGTATGGGTGGGAAAAGTATGGAACAGGTTTTTTGAGGGGACGGGGAGGGATTGTTAGGGAACTTCTTCCATGCAGACCTTGGCTGACCCCTAGCCTCTCCCATTCAGTCTGGCACATCTGCCCCTATCCCCATGCGTCCCTGCATCTCCTGTCCACATGTGTCCCTGCACCCCAACTCAGACACCCACTCCCCCATCTCCATGTGGCCCTGCACCCTCTCCCCCTCTCCTTATGTGTCTCTGGGCCCCCACTCAGCCATCCACCTTCCCTCATTTGGCCCTGTCCCCATGTGGCCCTGCACCTCCATTCCCATTCAGCTCCTGTCCCAATCCATCCTCCCGCACTAGCCCTTATGAGTCCTTGTCTGACTCCCCAGCAGCCCCGGGCTGTCTGTCTCCCCATATACTCTGTCTCCTGACCTGGCCCAACAGGCACTGTGAAGAAGGCACTGCAGGCTCTTTCTCTTCTCTGTCTGGCTGGGAGCAGCTGCTCTGTTCTATCACCACATCGCCCTCTGGTGGGCAAAACACGGAACTGCAGCAACTTTCTGGCAGAAGCTATTTTCTACACACACACACACACACACACACACACACACACACACACACACACA
>NW_020664372.1:42973862-43035411 GCF_002925995.2 Terrapene triunguis
ACACACACACACACACACACACACACACACACACACACACACACACAAATATGTATGGCACATTAATTATGCACGCGTGCAGTGGTGCAGAATTCCCCCAGAAGTAGAATACACATTCCTGTAGTTTCCTTGAAAAAGTTTATAAAAATTAAAATATGTTCCCGATCAGTGGCTTAACTCCCCCTCCACCCTTCCCCCAAAGCAAAAGAATTCAGACTCCTCAGAGAGAGTGATTTGGAGCAATTGCACCTGAGAAATTAGGCTCTCTGATATGCTAAACATGGCTTTGTTCACCAAACAACAGCTGGCATTTACAATAACAATAGGTACTTTTATGTCTAATGGCTACAATGAAGCAATTAATGACAGGAAGAAGTGAGAAGGAGGAGAAATAAATTAACGTGTGCCAGTTTAGGCATCTTTGACTTGACACTTCATCCAGAATAGGCAAGGACGCTTATCACACCCTGAGCAGAGACAAAGACAATAAAACATCTGCATGCTGTTCCATGCAGCTGGTACATGTCAGCTGACTCCGACTGCAGGGTCATAAAATTGCAGTGGAGATCTATGGCTCGGACTGAAGCCCCACGGGGTCCTACACCCCAGGCTCCAGCCTGAGCCTGAACATTTACACTGCAATTTTATAGCTCCGCAGCCCGAGTTTCAGGATTAGAGTCTTTCTACTGGTATAACTATTTCAGTTCAGGTGTGGCCTTCCCCTCCACCCCCAAATAGTTATAATGGGTCAACCCTAATGTGGATGCAGTTACACTGATATAAAGATGCATTTTACTAGTGTAGTCTATTCTCCTTCTCATCTGGGAATAAGCTATACTAGTGTAAGTACTATGATATCAGTATAACTTTGTCCACAGTAGAATGGGTTGTACAGCTTTAACTCTGCTGGTGTAGTTAAAGTGATATTGTTGTGTGGAGACAAGGCTAAAATTCCTAACCTGGCAAGGAGATATCAGATGTAACTGGGTAAAGTGTCTGTGTTTTGGGAAGAGGGAGGGTGGAGCAAGCAACCTAAGGAAACTGGTTCTGTCTCTGCTGGCAAAATTTGTCATACACATTCTCCTCAGAAAATTGTCCCTCCTGTATGTGATCTGTGAGCACAGTCATTTAGCATCTGAATGTTTTCATTAAATGCAGAGGTGCTCAGGTATAAGTGTCCCTGCTGTTTAATTGCCCATTGGTCTTCCATGGTTAATTGTTAGCTTAGGTAAATTTTGTTGTCCACAATTCCTTTTTCGGCATGAAGAAGTGTGACTAGAGTGTTTATACCTTCTGATAGATTGTTTTTAAATTGTTTCTTCTTTTTCAGCACTTCAACAAGCTCCCAGTCTATAATATACATACCACAGGACATTATTAGAGCAAAGGAGATTATTGCACAAATCAACACCCTGAAAACTCAAGTCAGTTACTATGCCGAAAGGCTCTCGAGAGCTGCCAAGGATAGATCAGCTAATGGCCTTGAAAGATCACTTGCCATTTTGGCAGATAAGGTATGAGAACAACAAAACAAAATTATTGATAAAAGTGAAGTGAGACACATTCTGAAGCACCCCTTTTTTGTGAGCTCCCTGAAAAATCCCAAAATGGTCTCTCTTGTGGCCCCACTCAGCTGCAATTGGAAGATAAATCCAGATGGGATTTTTGAATTTGCCACCATTTATTCAGGTTTTCCTCTTCTCTTCCACTCACTCTTGCTTCCACCTCCTATGGATGGAGTGGTGAGGACTGAGAAAGAAGACTGATACCTATTGGCTTCCTTTCCCAAGTTTAAAGTATCACCTCCGCCACGTGTCCAGTCACAACATCCCAGAGAAGAAAATCCTAAATTCACTTTCATACGTGTCTCTCTATAACCACTGACTGGTTTGTTGAGCTCATTTCTGAATAAGCTATCGTGCAACAGGAACTTGAAGAAACCGGAACACCACAAGGAGTCTTCGTTATCATTTCATTTGTATAATAATGACATGAACTTGGGGCAAATTGTAGTGATGCTGTTCAATTAATACTTGACTCCTGTAGCCTGATCTATAGATTATGAATAAAAATCCCCAATTATCACTTTGAGGGTTGACAAGTTCTTGTCCCAAGATCAGGCCCGGTATTATTTAAATTATTTTATAGTTGGGAACCCCTATGTGCACAGGTGCAACACTCACACTATAGGAGCTCTTTTATATTTACAAATAAATAATTTATTATTACATTTAGCAAAGTCAAAGACACTCTAACTCAGTAAGGTAGATAGAGATAATATAGAAAGTACAACTGAACATCCATACTCTCACCATCCCTTGCAGAACAACCTGAAATGTTAGCCATTGTCTTCCTCGTCACCTTCCTCATCTTCATCAGTGGCCATCATTCTGGCCCCTCCCCAGGGCTACATCTCTCTACCCCTACTGCCCTGGGATGCCACTTTTGTGATATGTTACGCTGACGTTACCATGTCTAATGCATATTCAGTAGGGGTTTCTCCCCTCTTCCTTCTTTGTATTCCCTCCCCTTACCAATGTTAAGGTGTCCTTCTTCTATAGGTCAGTGTATTTATGATTTCGCCCCATTATCATATACGTCAATTCATTGTCATGGCACTCTTGCGGTTGGATGTTCCGACCAGAAGCTGGTATCAGTTCATGTTCTATGGTTGGCTGATGTCATTATGGATAAGATTCCCCCCCCCCCCCCACACACACACACTCTATTTCCAATTCTCCAAAACTTATGAGTTACTTAAGTTTATCTATGCCAAAGGTCATAGGCCTCAAGCCTCATGCTAACTGCTGAAGCCATTGACTTACAAGATACAAGCCTGTAGGTTCCTTGCATTACTGCTGAATATAATAAAGCAGAATATAATGCAAAGCAGTGACTATAATAGAGATAAGCTGGCCCACTGGGCTACACTCCACTCAATAAAAATGGACTGAACGGGCAATCAGAATGAAACTTATTTACAAGGACAAGAACAAATGCAGTTTTAGAGTTCTTTTGTTGTAGTATTCTGAGTTCTAAGAAAGCATAGCTAATAAATAAGCAGTACCCTATGACAGAGAATGCATTTGACAGTGAGTTTACTGTATACCCACTTGGGGTGCCTGTATACTTTCCCATAATGGAAGAACGTATGATGAAATTAAAGTTAAAAATATACAGAAGAAAATACTTGTACATAGTGTATATCTGACCTGTGGATTCTCTGCTGCGGGATATTGTTAAGGCACATAGTTTAGTAAGCTTTTTTTAAAGTGGGTGAATAAGAATAGTATCTGAAGTTATGTTATCTAGGAGAAAGGCAGGTCAGCAATCCTCATGCTTCAGGGCTTACGTACATCATTTGCCAGAATAAGGAAGAAATTCCCCCCAGGGTACAGTATTGCACAGTGAGGTGGATGTTTCATGCCTTCTTCTGAAGCATGTATCATTAGCCGCCGACTGAGACGGGATATTAAACTAAATGGAACATTGCCATACCAGAGGAGACCAATTTCTGTGGACTGTATGAAGGTGCCTGAGTTTTTTTTTTTTTTTAAAAGACTATTTCACTTAACAGAAAATGAAGTGCTGGCTCTAGGTAGAGGCACTAGGAACTGTAGATATTTGTTAAATTTTCAGCATGTGTAGTCCTAAAATGTCAGTACACATTTTTGAAAATTACACTTCACATTTTTGCTTCCTATACGTCCTTTTAAGTCCCTGCTGCAAAATGAGGGGTTTTTTTTTTTAATGAAAAAATAAGAATGTAGATAAGGATTTAAAAGTGAAAATGCTTTCAAATTCTGTTTTCTATTGTTTTTAGACGCGGCAGCTTGTCACTGTCTGTGATTGCAAGTTATTGGCAAATTCAATACATGGATTAAATGCTGCAAGGCCAGATTATATAGCCTCAAAGGCATCTCCAACCGCTGGAGAGGGGGAACAAGTGATGCTAAGGAATGATCAAGACACTCTTGTGGCAAGATGGACAGGAAGAAATAGCCGATCTTCTCTGCAGGTGGATTGGCATGAAGAGGAATGGGTAGGTTTGCTGAATGGAGGGATGAGGCCTGCTGATGTCATCTCCTTTTTCCCCTTTCAGTATCCCTTTATTCCCTAGCCCTATGCCCCTTAGCATGTAGCTACTAGCCACCGGACACCGATATCTACAAGTCTTATTTTGGAGCACAACACTGCATGTGTTAGGTCTGGTCTACACTTAAAATGTAGGCTGACGTAGCTATGGCACTCAGGGGTGTTAAAAATCCACATCCCATGTGCCATAGCTATGCCAACCTATATTTTAAGTGTAGACGCAATTAGGTTGATGAAAGAATGCTTCTCTCGACCTAGTTACTGTAGCTTAGGGAGGTGGGGTTCTGACAGCAATGGAATAATTCCTTCCATCACTATAAACTGCATCTACACTACGGGGTATGGTGCCTTAGCAATGCCACTGTAGTCCTCATAGGTAGACATGTTTTTAGTTATCCAAAGGGGTTGCTGATAAGTATCTTGAAATGTTCCTTTCATCCTCTCTCTGTCTGCCCTTTGATCAGCAGGAGCAGAAGCAGGCACTGAAAAATTAGTCTGAGTCTATTGCATAATAGCAGAGTCAGATCAGGTCTACATTGCAGATCTATGTTGGTTTAACTATGTTGCTTAGGGATGTGAAATATCAACACCCCTGAGCAACTGAGTTATACCGATCTAACACCCACACTCCCCCCTCCTCCTCTCCCCCCCCCCACCCCGTGTAGACAGTGCTATGTCAATGTCTTCTCACGTCGACACAGCTACTGCCTCTCGGGGAGGTGGATTAACTACGGTGACAGGAGAACTCTCTCCCATCGGTGTAGGAGCATCTTCACTTAAGCGCTACAGTGACGCAGCTGCATCAATGCAGCATTTTAGGTACAGACCTGCCCTCAGTCACTTGGGCCACCTGGCTGTCCTGCAGTCAGTTCTATACTGAGAGTTAATTGAGTATTCTTTTTAATGAAACAACTAAGAAACATTGTGCAGGGTGTCCCTTTATCAATCTCCATACACAGCCAAAAAAGAAGAAAACATAAAAAATAGAACTCTTGCAATATACTCTTAGATATTAGTTATGAAAAACAGCTTTTCAAAGGCTTTCCTGGTTTTTTAATCTAAATATTTAAGTGAGGTGTCTGTTTCTGTTTTAATTATGAGCTGCCTTTTAAAACAGGTCAAACCAAGAATTAAATGACTTTCCATCTAATGTTGCCAATTTAAATGAGAATTGAGCTGTCCTAACAGTGTAGTGTAGTAGAAAGTGAAACGGAAGTGAATGCAATCTTTGTTAAAACTGTTGAAATTGATTAGAATAGTGGTTAACCCTATGAAATACAGGAGGAAAAGAAATAATGTCAAACTACATTTCAGAGCTACCTCCAAAATAGACTCTCATAGGGTTGATCCCTTCAGTGGCCTTCAAATGAAGCCCATAAAGTTCATTAGGTTACTAATATTGCACTACTTATTGGTTTACTCAGTTAAGTGTATATTGGATACAAGACACATCATATAACAATGATGTAAACTTTTCCTTCTGTATCTGATGGCTTATTGATTTTATATTCTGCTATAATAGTATGTATGGGAAATTATGGGTGTGTACCACAGTATCGTGTATTTTTATATTCACATATGTACTGTGTGTGTGTGTGTGTGTATAGACACACCAGCTACATATAAAAATACATGGTACTGTGGTATAAGGGTTTTATCAGGATGAGTTTGGAATGGCCACATTACTCATAAGTGAGTTATACAGGCCATCCCAAATGAATGCCAATAAAATCTTTATACCACAGCCTCTGTTACAGGAAAATCTTGTAGGAATGTCTTAGTTTTAAAATTTGTTATTGGAACTATTTTTGTACCCCTTCAGCTGTAAATTCAGATACCTTAGTTACTTTGGCTAACTTTTTTAGAAGTAGCCTGTGACTTTGGAAGTCTCAGTTTCTGGGTGCCAGGCTTAGGAGACCTAGAGGCTGATTTTTCAAATTACTGATTACCCACAATCCCATTGACTTCAGCTGAGGTTGCAGATGTGTGTTCTGGACTTCTGAAAACCAGGCCTAAGGGGTCTCAATTCGGGCATCAAAATTAGAGGCCACTTTTGAAAATTGTAGCCAATGAGTCAAACTATGCAGGGTTCAAAAGGGAGACACCAAAAAACCCTCTAAAATGAACTAAAATAGTCTTTCTGTACCTAAAAATAGCAAGGCTTTAAAGTAAGCTCTCTCTAGCCATTTTAAAGCTAGAAGTGAGTGATGGGTCCCATTGGGAAGCTGGGGACTTCCCTTTCCGGTGGTACTAAGTTCCATTTCTAGTTATGTAAGAACACAGGCACTGGAATTTAAAGTAACAATTTTTTAGGGATCGAAAAGCTGTCACTGGCCCAGGACTAAACTTTATCCACTCTGGACCTCAGGCAGGTGTAACTTTTGAGAAGAAAATTCCACATTTGGCTGAAGGAGGAAGAAACATTTTCCCTGTTAGGTTGATGGTTTAAAAAAAAAAGTGCATTTGAAGTTGAAATAATACCTGGGGAGATGGATTAGTGGGCAGATGGCTTAAGAGAGTCAGAATTGTATGACAAATTTATCACACAGCTCTGCAGCTTACCATTTGGATGTCACTTTAACTTATATAGATACATATGGAGTATGTATGTATAAATGCAATGGCAAAGTGCAAACTTTCCTAAGCAATTGTGTCTAGAACCACAGCGGGCAAAGTATCTCTTTTTTGCAAATGTACTTGTCATCTAATGTTGGGATCTTCATAATTTAAAAGGGGATGTTTTTCTTTCAAGGAAAAAGTTTGGTTGAATGTTGACAAAAGTCTGGAGTGCATTATTCAGAGAGTGGACAAACTTCTCCAGAAAGAGCGTTTGCACAGTGATAGCTGTGAAGATGTTTTCCAGTGTGACATCAGCTGTACTAGTAAGAAAGGTAATCGGGATACTCGTGCCTACTGGATAAATCCAAAAGGCTTAGATGAGACCTCATCCTCACCACCATCATCCTCACCACCATCTTCAACCATATCATCCTCTGCATGCCATTCTCACAGAAACACAAGTGCGTATGACAGACCCTGCTTTGCTGTATGTTGGCATATTTCTCAAACCTTTTAATTCATCTTTATGTCAAATTCTACATTTTTTAAATAGACAAGATACCAGACAAAGGGGCCTGGGTGAGTTTGGAGTTGCTAACCTCTGAAGTGAAATTCTGGCCCCACTGAAATCAACGGCAAAACTCCCATTGACTCCAGTGGGATCAGGATTTCACCCTTGGTGTTTTGAGAGCTGAGGTTCCAGATTTCAGATGAATAGAATGAATCTGGAAAGCATCATAGCCTGATATACTCCGCATATAGGTCAGGCCGTGACAGTTATGCCAATATCTCATTATTTTTTCTCTTGGCATCAGCTTGTCTGCTGCCTCAGGGCTATTCCAGAATACCTTTTAAAAGATAAAATAAAACAAGAAAGTGGCCCATGCACTAATACAACGCTGATGAACAGAGCTGAGCTCCCAGAGTGTGATGCCAAATGAGAGTGCAGGAAAGGTAGAAGGGAAGTACTGCTGGGTGAGGGGTTCCAGAAGAGTGAGCTAAGAACAGACGGGTGCATTGGGTTTTTAAGATGTGTATGATATTTATCCTCATACTGATCTGCTCATCAAGTGAATGAGTATCTCTCAGGTGAATGAGGTGACCTGGTGATGACTGAGGATAACATGCTCTTGTTCCTACTATTTATTTATGAAGGGTAGCAGCGTGTAGTAGACTGAGCACTTGACTAGGAGCCAGGAACTCCTGAATTCTACATCTGGCTCTGCTGCTGATTTGCTGTATGGCCTTGGGCAGGTCACCTATGCTTATTTTTTCAAGTCTGGGTGCCTTAAAGTGAGGCAGTTAAATCTGTACTTAGGTACCTAAGTCAAAGTGATCTGAATTTCAGATGTGCCAAAATTGTAGTTCCCATTGAAGTCAATGAGAATTTGAAAATCAAGCTACTTTGACCTACATAGCTAAATATGCATTTAGGTGCCTACATACAGGCACCTTTGTTGGAACATTTTGGCTGTAATCTCTTCAGGTGTCGTGTCAGTTCACCCATCTGTAAAATGGCAGAATAGGCAAAATGCTTTCAGGGCCCTGGGGGCGGGGAAAGGGCAAAGCACACTTACTAGTGGCCTCTGCAACGCGTTTTGAAAATGTGTAGTGTGCGCTCCCTCTCACCTTTCCACTAGTGCAGTGTTTCCCAAACTTAGGACGCCGCTTGTGTAAGGAAAGCCCCTGGCAGGCCAGGCCGGTTTGTTTACCTGCTGCGTCCGCAGGTTTGGCCGATCGCAGTTCCCACTGGCCGTGGTTCGCTGATCCAGGCCAATGGGAGCTGCTGAAAGCGGCGCGGGCCGAGGGACGTACTGGCCACCGCTTCCAGCAGCTCCCATTGGCCTGGAGCGGCAAACCGCGGCCAGTAGGAGCCGTGATCGGCCGGACCTGCGGACGCGGCAGGTAAACAAACCAGCCTGGCCTGCCAGGGGCTTTCCTTACACAAGCGGCATCCCAAGTTTGGGAAACACTGCACTAGTGCAATTCTCCAGGCACCCTCTACCCCAACAGACTTACTGGCCAGTCGGGGCTGTCAGTAGTGCTAGTAGTACCCCTGCTGCACTCCAGTTGATGGTTTTGTCCCGTTAGGAATCATGAGGGAAGGAGGGGCTCCTGGCAAGTTTTTCCCCTTCGTCACCAATGTGATTGTCTGGGACAGTTATAATATAGGGCCCAATCAAACTGCCTTTTCAGTGAGTTAAATGGCAGTTGAATCAGCCTTAAGGTGTAACTGTGAACTTCTCTGTATATTAGCATGTATAAACTGACTGAAAATAATGCATTCAGCTATTTAAAAGTTACTGTTGGTTTGCATGGAAAGGTTGCCTTAAAATTGGCTCAAGCATTTAAGCAAAGTTATGGTAATATGTGGTATCAAAATAATCAATCAGTCGGATTGTATAGTACAAGCATAAAATGTAGGAAAGAAAAGATCATTCTAGTCTATTCTCCTGCTAGTTCAGCTGTAAACTAAATAACACTATCAAAACTATAGGTTCAAATGGTGCCAAATATATTGTAAATAAATAATGCCTTAAGCATGTGAGGGAGAGAAATTCTTAAACTAATCCTACTTTGAAGCTCCATTTTAGGTTTACAAATTTTCTACCCTTGCAAGTTTTCATGATAATCATTTTCATAGAACAGATCAAGCAGTGGTTAGTCTTAGAAAAGGTCATTTGGGTTTTGAACATTTCCATGTTTCATACTCTGTGGTATTTCATGCCTCTTCCTTCCACTATTTTTGCATGCCTGTGACTTCATGTTCATTCCACTATTAATATTTTAGCACAGTAAGAGATGTTAATTTTTAATACAAAAGTTGTTTAGTTTTTAAGTTAACTTTTTAACAGCATATGGTATACAATTGAATGTCTGTTGCATATGATTTGCTGAATGTTCTAAATTGCTGGATTTTTTCCCGAGAATATCCTATATTTCTGGGTATTTTATATCAATAAGCTATCATATTAGAATTGTTTGAGTATTTTCTTTCTGCTTCAGTTATTTGAGCACCAGAACAACAATTACATAAGCTGATATTTGCTTAAATAATATATATGAAGGGAACATGTTGAATGTATATGCCATTAAGATCTATGGATCCAATGTAATTTGTAAATATAACTAAAACAAACTTAGTAGAGAAGACTACTTAGTAGACCTCTCACACTGATTGCTTTATAGCACACAGGAGCTGGAAGGTGGACTCCTTTAACTTATTGATCATATATGTTAAATAGAGAGCATTTTAGTAAAATGTATTGCTCTGTTTTAGAGTGATCTGGTAACAAATGTGTGTGGCAATATATTCTGTTTGTTCACTCATTGAACCTTTCCTGGCCACTTATTGGTTGAAAACAGTAACATGATGAATCAATAAATTTCAATGTACACACTTGTGCTCAACTCATTAGGTGTCTCATGTTAATAGTGAACAACTTCAGTGTTAACATTCAGAGTACTGAAACCTGAAGTTTTCCAAAACACGTTTTGGATTTTTTATTAAAAGAACTAGAGAGAAGCTGGTGTAGCTGTGGGTGGAATGTGGTCAGAAGTCATGGCCATGCAGGCAGATTTATGTCAAAACTGTTTTAGAACAGCCCTTTTCTTTAAAACTGTGCCTACAGCTTTTAATATTGCTTCACCCACTTCTACTCTGGATCTTAACATTCATTTCATATGAAAATGATATTAGATGCATCTCCCTACCTACTGTTTTGTGCAGCAGAAAATATCTGTAGCCATCTGGAACTCTACCCCCATCCTCACCCCAAAACCAAAACAACCTCCTTCCTACAACCTGCTCACTTAAACCACACCATCATGAATAGCTGAAGTAAATATGCCCTGAAGGTGCATGAATTGGGGCGCTATTAGACGAGGGAGTACAGCAAGTTCCAGAGTTGTGGGCGCTCTGCCAGGAATGCCCTGCTCCTGTCTCCCGGTTGTACAAATCTGTCAATCTGAGTGTTGATCCCAGCTATAAGATTGTGAGGAGAGAAGCCGTTTCTGAAGTAGCCTGGACCCCAGCTGTTCCATAGGTCAAATCCAACTACTTGAATTGTACCAGAAATGAATTGGAAGCCACTGCAAATAACGTGCCTGACAGCACTTTGTAAACAACACTATGTCAATGGGAGGGCTTTGCCCATCGACATAGATACCTCCTCTCAGGGAGGTGGATTAACTACGCTGACAGGAGAAACTCTCCCTTTGGCATAGGAGCCTCTTCACATACAGAACTACAGTAGTGCTGTATGTGAAGACAAGCCCTCAGAAGCATCACATTTCCTTGACTGACATGCATCAGAATAGAAATACCCTCCTTTCTATAAGTACTTGTGTGGGAAACATTTAATTTATTTAACCATGACCATTGGCTAGAGATTAATAATAATTTGGGATTAAAGAAACCAACCCCCCCCCCCCCCCAACAGTTCTAAATTTGGTGAAAGTGGCATAGTAAAGCGCTGTTGAACGTATTTTCCATGCTTATTCTAAGGGTGAATTGTTGTGAAGGGAAACATTGTCTGAAACGTGAAAGGGGAGACGTATCCAGAAAGCTGAAGAAATATTTTAGAAATAAAATGTTGCAATAGACTCAGATATTCGCTTTAAAAACTGATTTTTTTGCTATGCTAAAATCTTTACTGAATGTTATGCAGGTTTTATTTATCCAAAGTAGTTCTTCTTCGTGTGATTGCTCATGTGTATTCCACAATAGATGTGTGTGTTCGCCACGTGCACCAGTGCCGGAAGTTTTTCCCCTAGCAGTACCCATAGGGGAGCGCCCCAGTGACCCCTGGAGTGGCGCCTCCATCGTGCGGTGTAAGGGGAGCTGCGCGCTCCCCCCACCCTCGGTTCCTTCTTGCCGCCAGTGAAGGTGCTTCGGAACTGCTCTGCTCTAGCTTTGCTGTAGGTCGTTTACCCAAAACTGCTTGTTCGTTCAGTGTATGGTACCTGTAATCAGTTAATTGTTTAGTTAGTTTAGTTTAGCTTAGCTAGAGCACCTTGGCTGGGGCATGCCCCGTGCTCCGGGTTTTAAGTCGTGCGACACTTGTAGGCGTTCTATGCCACTAAGTGATCCACACGTGGACTGTCTACGCTGTTTGGGGGAAACCCATCTCAGCGATCGCTGCAAGATTTGCAAGTCGTTTAAACCTCGGACCAAGAGAGAAAGGGACATTAGGCTCCAGGCTATTCTGATGGAGTTGGCGCTGACCCCAGCTCCAGCACGCTGCTCCAAGTCGGCACCGGGCACTGCGGTGTCAGTGCGTGGCAACCCTTCGGCGCCATTGACTAGTCGGCACTGCTCCCCGTCCACGGGGCATGCCAAGAAGGCTGGAAAGAGGCCTTCTTCGCCGCAGCACCGGAGTAAACCGGGACAGAAGCTAGACCCATGTCGAGCAGTCCTTGATCCCCACTGGCCACTAGACCTCCGACTCAAGTCGAGCGGAGTAGCCCGGCCCATTCGGAGCAGCCCTCCCCGGATGTCCGGATGCCCTCGACGCTGGAGGCCCTGCAGGCAGCCCAGGATGTTAAGTCCATGCCGGTACCAGGAGCACCGCCGATGTCGGCCCTGCGCTCCAGAGGCAAGCCGCTGCCGGGATCTTTGCAGTCGCCCCCAGCTCAGTACCGGTCTCAGTCGAGGGAACGTTCCCGCTGCCGTTCGCCACCCAGCAACCATTCAGGGCAAAGTCCACGTGGATCGCCCTCGACGCCCACCAGGCTGTCTGGTTGGGTTCCGTCTGACCAAGACTCTTGGCACCGCTCCGCCTCGAGGAGCGAACACCAATGGGACCGAGGCAGACGTCGCCAAAGGTCCTTGTCTTGGAGGGGTTATCATAGCCGGTCACAGCATGGACGTCGACATCATTCCCATTCGGCGTCCCGCTCCAGGACCCCGCCATGGCACTGCCTCCGCAGTCCCGGCGTCAATCGCCGTCGTCTCGCTGTCGCGGGTCCGCCCGTGGGAGCTGATCGCGGAGCAGCTGTTACCGATAGTCCCGGTCCTCCACGTCAGGATCGCGGTCCCGTGGTCAGCACTGCTCCCGGCGCCGCAGCTCCTCCCGGTCCGGGGACAGCGGCAGGTCGTATGTCAGCCCGGCCTCCCTTCGTAGTCATCCATCGATGGGCCAGGCTAGCCAGGCCGAACAGCCGGCCTCGTGGCCAGCCCAATGGTACCAGTGGTCACCTTGAGCCTCAGAAGGACCATCGGCCTCCCTCTCCAGACCTCAGAGGAAGGAGTCGGTGGGACATACATCCTTGGCACCGTGCCCGGAGACCAACCAGGTGGTAGACCCTCCGGTGCCGGTGGACACCCAAAGTAGCGCGCTGGCCTCCTCGCCCTCCCCGGATGAGGCGATTACGGCCCCGCTTCCCTCTGTTCCGCAGGGCCCACCAAAAACTCTTAAAAAGGATGGCATCAAGCCTCCATCTCCAAGCAGAGGAGATGGAGGAGCCCTCGGACTCCCTGTTTAATGTGCTGTCCTCCTCGGCACTGGGCAGGGTGGTCTTGCTTCTCCATGAAGGGGTGGCAAAAATTTCAAATGCCCTGTGGCAAACACCGGCCTCATTGGCCCCCATCTCCAAGAGTGCAGAATACAAGTATTTTGTACCCACCAAGGGGCATGAATACCAATACACCCACCCTGCTCCTAACTCCCTGGTGGTCGAGGCGGTCAACCACAGGGAACGACAGGGCCAGCCAGCCCCTACCCTGAAAAATAAAGATTTGTGGAGGCTGGACTCTTTTGGAAGGAAAATTTATTTGTCCTCAAGCTTCCAGTTATGGGTGGCGAACCACCAGGCTCTCCTGGGCTGATATGAGTTCAATCTGTGGGGCTCCCTGCCCAAGTTCGAGGACTCTCTCCAGGAGCGCGGCAGGAAGGAGTTCAAAGTGCTGGTGGAGGAGGGTACAGTGGCTGCCAGAGCAACCCTGCAGGCAGCGTCGGATGCAGCAGGCACGGCCGCAAGGTCCATGGCCTCAGCGGTGTCCATGAGAAGGGTTTTGTGGCTCCTGCTCTCTAGGGTGTCCAGTGAGGCACAGACCTCCCTGCAGGACCTCCCGTTTGACGGCAAAGCTCTGTTTGCGGAACAAACGGATACAAAGCTGCATGGCCTGAAAGACTCCCACATGACTCTCCAGACTCTGGGTCTCTATGTTCCAGCTCCAGCTAAACCTAAGTTCAAGCCGCAGCAGACTCCCGCTCAGGCCACCCACCCAAAATATGAGACTGCTTATAAGAAGTCGCGGGACTATGAGGCGCCCACAGAGGCAGTCTCGCCCTACTCCCCAGCCTGGGTCCTCCAAGGTCAAGCAGGTGGGGAAAAGGCAGTTTTGACGGGATGCCTGGGGGTGCCCTGCCATTTCTCATCAGGAATCCACCCCCAATAAAGCTTCCCTTCTCCAATTGGTTGTGTGCTATCCTCCCGGAGTGGTCGCGGCTGACATCGGACCGATGGGTCCTCAACACCATCTCCTGGGGCTACACCCTCCAGTTTACTTCCTCCCTGCCCAACCACCGCCCGCCCCCGTCCCTCCCGGGGAGACCCCTCGCACGAGGCCCTGCTCGAGCAGGAGGTGGGGTGGCTCCTGGGCCTACGAGCGGTGGAAGCAATACCCAGGGAGTTCAAAGGCAAGGGGTACTACTCTCGCTATATCCTGAAAGCCAAAGGGGGGCTCAGGCCCATCTTGGACCTGCGAGGCCTAAACCAGTACACGGTGAAGCTCACGTTCTGTATGGTCTCCTTGGCTTCCATCATTCCCTCCCTGGATCCCGGGGACTGGTACGCCGCCCTTGATCTGCAGAACGCGTACTTCCACATTCATATATTCGAGGGGTACAGACGCTTCCTCCGTTTCACTGTGGGGAAGGAACACTACCAATTTACGGTCCTCCCATTTGGCCTGTCCACCTTAGGCGCCGGGGGGGGGGGATCCAGATCTTCCCCTATCTGGATGACTGGTTGGTCAAGGGAAGCTGCTGGTCGCAGGTGTGGGATCACATGGCGCTCCTTCTGTCCAAGTGGGCCTGTTGGTAAACAACACCAAGTCCACGTTAGTCACGGTTCAACGCACAGAGTTCATCGGGGCGGTCCTGGACACCTCGTCGTCCAGAGCCTCCCTCCAACTGGACAGGTTCAAGACCCTGAAGGGACTCATCAACACGGTCACAAGGTTTCTGGTGACAACAGCCAGAGCATGCCTTCAGCTCTTGGGTCATATGTCGGCGTGCACATATGTGGTTGGTCACGCCAGACTCAGGATGAGGCCCCTCCAGCTCTGGTTGGCCTTGGAGTTCTCCCAGGCCAGGGACAGGATGGACAAATTCCTCACGGTACCCGAACCAGTGCTCACCTCCCTACGGTGGTGGTCTTCCTCGGGAAACATGATTCAAGGGGTCCCGTTCAGGGGCAAGGCCCCGTTGCTGGAGCTGGTGTCTGACACATCGGACCTGGGATGGGGGGCCCATGTGTGGAACGTTCAGACCCAGGGTCTGTGGTCGGCTCGGGATTTGACCCTCCACATAAACGTCAAGGAACTCAGGGCGGTACGGCTGATGTGCATGACCTTCTGCTCGCACCTGGAGGGCCGGGTGGTCAGGGTCCTCACGGACAACACGGCCTCGATGTTCTACATCAACAGGCAAGGCAGGGCCCGATCCTCTGCCGCGAAGGCCTCAGGCTGTGGGACTTCTGTAGAGCCCACGACATTTTCCTACAGGCCTTCCATTTGCCGGGCACCCGGAACACGCTGGTGGATCGCTTGAGCAGGGACTTCTCCTCTCAGCACGAGTGGTCTCTCCACCCAGAGGTGGTGCACAGACTTTTTCAAGTGTGGGGAACTCCCTAGGTGGACCTGTTCGCGACTCGGCAGAACCGTCGCTGTCCCCAGTTTTGCTCCGGGGGGGGGGGGGGGGGGGGGGCGGGGACAGGGTGCTATCTCCGATGGCTTCCTCCTGCCCTGGTCAGGCCAGTTTCTCTCGTTCCTGCTGATCAGCAAGGTCCTGGAAAAGATAAAGATGGACAGGGCCCGGGTCCTTCTGATTGCCCCGGCGTGGTCCAGACAGCATTGGTACGGGACCCTCATGGACCTGGCGGTCGCCCTGCCGTGGCCATTGCTGTCCCGCCCAGACCTGCTCTCCCAGTACCAGGGCCACCTACTCCACCCCAACCTAGCAGCACTCCACCTCACGGCATGGCTGCTCAATGGTTAGGTAGGGAGGAGAGGACGTGCTCAGAAGGGGTTCAGCGCGTCCTCCTAGAAAGCAGGCGGCCCTCTACGCGCCGAGCCTACTTGGCAAAGTGGTCTCGGTTTTCCAGATGGGCGGACGAGCGGTGCGTTTCCCCGGTGGCCGCCCCGATCCACCTTATCCTGGACTACCTCCTTCACCTTAGAGCCCAGGGCCTGGCACCCTCATCAGTCAAGATGCATCTGGCAGCCATATCGGCCTTCCATCCGCCAGTGCAGGGCCACACAGTATTCTCCCATGCTATGGCTGGCCAATTCCTTAAGGGGTTGGATCATCTCTTCTGTATGTTAGGCCCCCAGTCCCACAGTGGGACCTAAACTTGGTGTTGGCCTGTCTCACGGGGCCCCCATTTGAGCCGCTAGCCACGTGCTCCTGGTCACACCTCTCGTGGAAGGTGGCCTTCCTGGTTGCGATCACGTCGGCTAGGCGGGTCTTGGAGCTCAGGGCCATGACCTCCAAGCCCCAGTACACGGTGTTTCATAAGGATAAGGTCCAGCTCCACCCACACCCCTCTTTCCTCCCGAAGGTGGTCTCCGCCTATCACATGGGTCAGGACATTTTTCTGCCGATCCTCTGCCCCAAGTCCCATGCGTCCAGTAGGGAGCGCCACCTCCACACGCCGGATGTGGGACAGGCTCTGGCTTTCTACCTGGAGCGGACTAAGCCATTCAGAAAGTCCTTGCAACTTTTTCGTTGCCTCAGCCGAGCGCATGAAAGGTCAGCCGATCTCCACTCAGCAGCTCTCCACCTGGATCGCCTCGTGCATCCATATCTGTTATGACCTGGAGGGAATCCCTCCGCCACAAATTGTGAAGGCACACTTGACTCGGGTGCAGGCCTCGTCAGCTGCCTTTTTGGCCCACGTCCCCATTCAGGACATTTGTAGGGCTGCCACGTGGTCTTCAGTTCACACATTCACCTCGCACTATGCGATTGTCTCCCAGACCAGGGATGACGCCGGGTTCGGCAGAGCTGTGCTCCGTCCCGAGAATTTGTGAACTTCTACCCACCTCCAACAGATATAGCTTGGAATCACCTACTATGGAATATACATGAGCAATCACTCGAAGAAGAAAAGACAGTTACCTTTTCCGTACCTGGTGTTCTTCGAGATGTGTTGCTCATGTCTATTCCACATCCCGCCCTCCTTCCCCTCTGTCGGAGTTGTCTGGCAAGAAGGAACTGAGGGTGGGGGGAGTGTGCAGCGCCCCTTATACCGCTCCATGGAGGTGCCACTCCAGGGGTCGCTGGGGTGCTCCTCTACGGGTACTGCTAGGGGAAAAACTTGCAGCACTGGTGCATGTGGCAAGCACGCACACATATTGTGGAATAGACATGAGCAACACATCTCGAAGAACACCAGTTACGGAAAAGGTAACAGTCTTTTCTAGCTCAGGTGGTAGTCCCCAGGACTGCTATTGAATTTGGTATTCTCCTCTGTTATCTGCTTCCTTGACCAATAATTCTTGATATTAACATGACACAAGTTTCAGTTTTGTTAATCTACTAAACTAATATTGAATATTTCAGAACACGTTGTGACTGGGGTTATTCCTTTCTGAGGGCTCAATCCTCCCATTGAAGGCAGTGCAAAACTCCCACAAGCTTCAGAGTGGAGTACGTTTGGGCCTTTGGTATACGCCCAATACTGGTCAGAGTGAACAGATTTATAAATTGCAAAACACAAACTAAATATTATGAAATAGCAGAGTAGTGATTCTAATTACTGTTGCAGTCTGAGCGCATTAATGTCACTTTCTGTTAAGTGCTCTGGTACTTTAAATTTATTGCTGGTCTTTTGCTGTTCTGTTTTAGCTGCCTTACTGCAAGCTTATTCTGCAGTTGCACTGAGCAAGTGGTTCTCAAACTATGGTCCGTGGATTGGTGGTCTACGGAACACTGGCTGATGGTCCACAAACAGCAAGCTGGTCTCATGGTACTGGCTTCTCCTCCCTCTTTTCAACTGCCAAATCAAATTTAAAAAGCAGTTAAAAATGCTGACGGGGAAAATAATATTAGGGCAGCAATTTCTGTAGTTGCCACATGGTTATTATGTGATCATGAGTAGTGGGGGAGAGGTGGTCCACATAATCATATTGGGAGGAGAGGTAGTCCATGAGGCAATATGTCTGTTAAGTTGTGGTCCACTCTGTGGAAAATGTTTGAGAACCTTGCATTGAGCATTTGAGTTGCTTATGTTGAGACTGTGTTGCTGCTCCTTAATCATGCATGTTGCACCTCCATTTCTGTGCAGATTGCAGCCCCCCTCCTGAAGAGTCCAGCCCAGGTATGTGCGTTTTCCATTCATGGCTTCTGCAAATTGCAATTTTTGTTTGTATTTAACAGTGGAACAAGTGTTTTGCTGATGTGATATCTAATACTGCATTGGAAGGATGTGCAAGGAAAAATGTTATTTTTTCCCAATCAGTCCCTTTTTACCAAATAAAAACCTGGTAGGAGGAAGACATGGAAGAAGAAATAGCTACAAGTATCGCTTAACTTCTATAAACACATACTGTCTCACCGTGAAATCTGATAGGTTATTATTTCCTAAAGAGAAGTGGAACAGGCTCACTGTAGAGTCTGGTAGCTTTATACGTTGATAGATGAGAAATGTTCAGTGACATTACCTTTAATTTCTCTAGTTGACAAGTTCTAGTAAATTGATTTGAGAAGTGCTAATGTAGGACCTGTTCCAAAGGCCATGGAAATCAATTGTAATCTGATTATTGATTTCAATGGACCTTAGATAATGCCGTGTATTGGGTGCTAACTTTAGTATTCTGAATGGGCATTAGGAAATGGAGCAATCTGATTGGATGATAGAGGGTAAGTAATTGCTTTGTGGGTGTGCCACAGCATTGTAGGCCATCGGAAACCTAACTTTCAGAACATAAATTTGAAATAGTTTGATTTCGTTGTCTGAATGAATAATCTGGTTTTCAGAGCTGCTGAGCACCTGCAGCTCTCGCCAGAGTTAAATTACAGCTTCAGGTGCCCAGTACTTTGATATATGACCCTACCTTTATTGCTGTATTCTTTTTACTGCTGTGGAAAAGGAAGATATAAACTTTAAAAACAAAACACACTCACGCAACTTTTCCCCAGTACATCTCTGTGTGTGCACATTAACTTAAATAGACTTTCCAGGGACAAAAGCAATAGCGCTTGCATGCAGTAGTCCCGAGAGGCGCTACTATATGTCTTAATAGGTCATTTCAGTATCTAATTTCTGTGCTCCATTTTCCATCATCACAGCCTCTCAGCTATAGAAGCTCTTTCTCTTCCTCCCTTATGCAGTGTTTTTCTGCATTCTTTTTATCTCATTATTTCCATAGGTTCTTCCCTATGGAAAGCAAAATGTCCCTGGAGGTCTCTCCCATTCAGGCCTTCCTCCTGGCTTCCTAATAGCAATAAGAAAAATAAAGAAGACATATGGAGCCAAATCCTGACATCCTTTACCAAGCAAGACTGCCATTGACTTCCATGGGTACTGTCTCTTAGTAAGGACTCTGCGATTTGGCCTTCAGTCTGAAGCAACTTTTTAACATAAAATTAGAAACTTTGATAAAAGGGGGGTATTTATAAACAAATGGCAACTTTGAACTTTTTTGACCAGATCTTCAGCTGCTGTAAATCAGCATAATTGTCCCTCTCACTTCCCTCCACACCTTCATTTACTTTGAAAGTAATATTGACTTCAGCGGAGCTATGATGATTTACCCTAGCTATGGGTTTGCCTGTCACCAGATCGGGCACCTCCCGAGCGCCTCGTTGTGGCCTGGGATCATAATCATGGGCCTTCTTAGACTCTGCACATCCTTTTTGTCCATTCACAAACCCCTTCTTGTGGTCTGGGTTTATTCAGATAAAATAAACTAAAAAGTAAAACTCAGAGCCCCAAAACAAAATCCATCCATGTTACCCTCTTGTTAGGTCATTCCCAGGCCTCTCCTGCTTGTAGTCTCAGTCTCACATCCCAGGACTCCCTGCTGGAATCTGCTCACTCCTCCTCATCTGTGATCTCCCTGAGCATCTGCACTTCACTGCAGCCTCCTGCTGCTCTTTCTAGGGAAATCACCTTATCCATACCCAGGTGTGGCCCCCTAATAATCAGAATTGGTTGGCCCCAACCCTCCAGCCCTTCAGGGGCAAGCCATCCTGTTAATTGTCCCATAGAGTATGTATTGCCATTAAAGTGTTCTGGTGATTTCATAAAATGTAAGAGCAGAGCTCAAGTGGATTTGTTGTCACAACAGAATTAAAGTACCTGACAGTGTTTCAAAATCTTTTATTTGTTTTATAGAATATATAGTTCCAACAATAAAATCCTGTTAAGAATATTGTTAAAGAAAACACAAACAAAAACCCGATTGAGGAAAGTGTATACATGAGTACTATAGACAATTTATTTTAAAACTGCCAGTGGATGTCCAATCCTGATGTGAATCTGTCAGTTACTATTCTTTTCCTCTTTGTTTATAGTCAGTTGCTGCTGCTGCTGTCAGATTTCTTTAATTTACATGTGTGGCATCTCTCCTCTCAGATTAGAGGGAAAAGCAATGTCACACTGTTAAATGACGAGATTTGAATTTCAGTATCAATGTTCCAAACCATAAATAAAATATACCAATAGAGGAAAGGTTAGCGCAGTCCCACAGAGCCACAAGAGCTTACGTTACATAACAGCTGAACCTTGGAAAATAATCCAAGAATTGCATTATCTTTCTGAATTCTGTTTTTATAATGCTACTGATTTACAGTTTGATTAAAACAGGTATCCATGTTTTTTTTTAATGGATTTGTTGACAAAGACATATAATAATTTTGAATTTTAACTCCCCCTGGATTATTTAGAAAGTTAAATATTGCCATGTGTTGGAATGGCTACATTCTAGAAGATATTTTCCATTCTTTTTATCCTTTTATACAAAGCTCTTTAAAGCAAATAATGAGAAATCATTTCTTTAAAATAATCTGTATTTTGCTTTCTGAGGGTTCATAGTTCCAGATTAGGGCATTTGATTATTTTAGAAAAACTGTATAATAGAGAATAAAAGACAAGCTGTAATTCTTTCAGTTAGCTCTTCTGAGCTCTTCTGAGCTACTAAAGTAAGGTACTGTAATTATATGCAGTGGAACAGAGCCAAATAACTTTCCTTCATTTAGTTTATTAGATTATCTATCTGTCTACTGCATAGGACAGAGGTTTTAATAGCACAGTAATGCTGGACTTGTCATTTATGATGTTTCTGTTAGCAAGTTTCCATAACTTCCCTCTTTGGATGGTTATCAGGGAAAATTGTATTGTTGTTGGCTCTTAACCATAGACTTCAATTGAAGTCCTGAACAGCTTCCTGTCAGAGGCCTGAAGTGATCCTGTTTTTGCATGATTATGATCTGTACATCACCTTGTATGGTGCGGCCAGCTAGTCTGGTGGTGGTATGACTTCCATTTTTGGACTGTACTGTATGTTGAAAATAAAACTGATTTAAATAGCAGTTTTCCCTTTTTAAATTCCTATTTTAAAAAAGACCAAAAGCAGAACACCTTTCTACCCTGTCTTGAACTATGGAAAAAGTTTCGACACAGTGTCTGATTAACTTTTTTCACAGAATGATGAAAGTGGGCTTAAAAAACTGGAGGATGATTAAGATGGGAGGGGGTGGGAAGGAAGTAGAATAATGAAAAACTGAACTACTGGGGCTTTTTATGGTACATGAGTATTAGAGAGGTAGGGTGGTGCAATGGTTAGGGTACTAGCATGGGAATCTGGAAACTTAGGTTCAGTTCCCTGCTCTGTCACTGGCTTCATGGGTGACCTTAGGCCTGGGAAATCACTTAGTCTTGCTGCAAAATGGGGATAATAGGATTTCCCTACATCACAGGGGTGTTATGAGGATAAATACATTGACGATTGTGAGGTGCTCAGATGCTGTGGTGCTGGGGGCCATGTAAATACCACACAAGGATAAAATAGATTTAGGAGAAGCCTTTTTGACACCAAGGGGCAGAAGAAATTTGGTAGCAATTAGCTATACTGTGTATCTGTTACAGAATACAATTCGGCTTTCTTTCCTCCTATCTTCCTCCCCTTGAATAGTGCTTTATAAATCAGTTAGTCTGCTGCCTGCTCTCTGTAGGCAAACATGGCAGCTGTTGTATGCTCAAGAATATCCACCACCCCAGCCTTACCCAGGAGAGCCGCCTTTATTGTTCTGTTGTAATAACAATTCTTTTAAGCACATTACAGTATGGTGCTGAATAGCACTGGAAATAAATGGGCCAGCCAGGAAAAATAAGCTGCTGTTAGACTATGCTAAATACTTATTATCAGTAGTGTTCAACTTTAAATTGAGCCAGAAAGTTTCTTAGGACAATGGCTTTAACACATTTTTCTTTTTCAAAATAAAAGTATTTAAAATGTCTTTTTAATTTTTTTTAACCAGGTGAATGGAGTGAGGCTCTTTACCCCTTGCTGACAACGCTCACGGACTGTGTAGCCATGATGAGTGACAAGGCAAAGAAAGCTATGGTCTTTTTGTTAATGCAAGATAGCGCTCCTACAATAGCTCTGTGCCTGAGCCTTCAATATCGCAGGGATGTTGTCTTCTGCCAAACTGTAAGCAAGAAAGTTGCCTGATATGATTACAGTTAGACTTGTGGTGGGTTTTTTAAGAGTCTGAGAGATTAATGTGGTTAGAACTGATAATCTTTTATACTTACCGTCTTAACAGCAGTGTAGAAATCAAATGCAGCCTCCCCTCTTGTGCACCGTGCTGTTCAGATATAGCCATAGGAAAAATAGTACTGCATATAGGTATCTACCAATAAAATGAATTGTCTGCCATCTCTGTACTGTATATTCATTTAAAAATTATGCTAATTTAGTAGAGTTGTCGATTAATCACAGTTAATTCACGCGGTTAATTAAAAAAAATTAATCGTGATTAAAAAAATTTATCGCGATTAATTGCAGTTTTAAACACACTGTTAAACAATAGAATACCAATTTAAATTTATTAAATATTTTGATGTTTCTCTACATTTTCATATATATTGTATTCTGTATTCTCATTGAAATCAAAGTGTATATTATTTTTATTACAAATATTTGCACTGTAAAATGATAAACAAAAGAAATAGTATTTTTCAATTCACCTCATACAAGTACTGTAGTGCAATCTCTTTGTCGTGAAAATGCAATTTACAAATGTAGAGTTTTTTTTCTTATATAACTGCACTCAAAAACAAAACAATGTAAAACTTCAGAGCCTACAAGTCCACTCAGTCCTACTTCTTGGTCAGCCAATTGCTAAGACAAACAAGTTTGTTTACATTTAAAGGCGATAATGCTGCCCTCTTCTTATTTACAATGTCACCAGAAAGTGAGAACAGGCATTTGCATGGCACTTTTTGTAGCTGGCATTGCAAGGTATTTACATGCCCGATATGCTAAATATTCGTATGCCCCTTCGTGCTTCGGCCGCCATTCCAGAGGACATGCTTCCATGCTGATGACGCTCATTAAAAAAAAAAAGGGTTAAATAAATTTGTGACTGAACTTCTTGGGGGGAGAATTGTATGTCCCCTGCTCTGTTTTACCCGCATTCTGCCATATATTTCATGTTATAGTAGTCTCGGATGATGACCCAGCACATGTTGTTCATTTTAAGAACATTTTCACTGCAGATTTGAGAAAACACAAAGAAGGTACCAATGTGAGATTTCTAAAGATAGCTACAGCACTCGACACAGGGTTTAAGGCTCTGAAGTGTCTTTCAAAATCTGAGAGGGACGAGATATGGAGCATGCTTTCAGAAGTCTTAAAAGAGCAACACTCCAATGTGGAAACTAGAGAACCCGAACCACCAAAAAAGAAAATCAACCTTCTGCTGGTGGCGTCTCACGCAGATAATGAAAATGAATATGCGTTGGTCCACACTGCTTTGTATGGTTATCGAGCATAACCCGTGATCAGCATGGACGCATGTCCCCTGGAATGGTGGTTGAAGCATGAAGGGACATATGAATCTTTAGCGTATCTGGCAAGTAAATATCTTGCGACCCTGGCTACAACAGTGCCATGAGAACACCTGTTCTCACTTTCCGGTAACATTATAACAAGAAGCGGGCAATATTATCTCCTGCAAATGTAAATAAACTTGTTTGTCTAAGCAATTGGCTGAACAAGATGTAGGACTGAGTGGACTTGCAGACTCTAAAAATTTTACATTGTTTTATTTTTGAATGCAGTTATTTTTTTTACTTAATTCTACATTTGTAAGTTCAACTTTAATGATAAAGTGATTGCACTACAGTACTTGTATTAGGTGAATTGAAAAATACTATTTCTTTTGTTTCTTTACAGTGCAAATACTTTTAATAAAAAATAAATATAAAGTGAGCACTGTACACTTTGTCTTCTGTTTTGTAATTGAAATCAATATATTTGAAAATGTAGAAAACATCCAAAAATATTTAAATAAATGGTATTCTATTATTATTTAACAGTGCGATTAATCCCGATTAATTTTTTTAATCGCTTGAGAGCCCTATAATTAAGGCAATAACACTGCTGCGTAAAAAGCAAACAAACAGAAGCGGCGGAGGGAGAAGAAAATATGATCAGTAAAACATTTCTCCCTGACCTGCAATAGATTATTGCCTGCATCAAGTGCAAAACTGACAAATATTATTTTGAATATGTTACTTAAAGCAGGGCTCCAAAATGTATCAGATATCAGTGGAAAGATTTGAGGAGGAGGGAACCAACAACGTCTAAGGCCATGTCTATGCCGTAGTCGAAGGTGTAATTTGAAGTTTGCGTAGGCATACATGCACTACCTAGCTAGCACAGCTAAAAATAACAGTGAAGTCATGGCTGCATGGGCTATTACAAGCCCTTCTGGGTCCCCTGGGCATGCACTCGTGTTGTATGCACTGCAGCCTGTGCTGCCACATCTTCGCTGCTATTTTTAGTGAGATAACTAGATTAAGCTAGAGTGGGTATGTGTAGCTGAGCTGCAGTCACACCTCTGACTGCAGTGTAGACATGGCTTTAGGGTAATTCACTGGAGAGACGTCCAGCTCCCAACCCCAGCTGCTTGGAAAGGTGAGGGTGCTTGGATTTCTATTCAAGTGCTGGCCCTGCTTGGGGGCTCAGACTTTCATGTCTGCCTCTGACTAGAAGATGTCTGATAAATTTGAAGGGCTTCCCACATGTCTGTCTGCTGAAAGACAGAAGGAGCTTTCGCACTCTCTTCTCACAACTGAGAGAGCCCGTCTACGCTACTGCTTAAGTTGATCTAACTTGTATCACTCAGGGGTGTGAAAAAGTCAATCCCCAATCGACGCAAATTAGATTGACTTAAACGCTGTCTACACCGGTGCTATGTTGGCGGGAGAGCGTCTCCCACTGACCTCGCTTCTGCGTCTTGCTAAGGTGGAGTAATTATACCGCTGGGCGAGCGCTCTTCCATTGATGTAGTGTGTCTTCACCAGATGTGGTACAGCGGTGCAGCTGTGCCAATGTAGCACTGTAGTGTAGACTTGCCCATAGTCTCCTGACTACTCTGTGCCTTCTGCCCTCCTCCTTAGGCTTCCATTTTCCAGGATCTCCTCCCTCTGTGAATAGCTCCAGAGCCCGTCTCTGCTGTTTCTCCTAGCTTTCCCAAACAACAGCAGAATGAAACCGACAAGATTATTGTTAGTTTTACTACTGCCCTTGGGGTTTTGAATAGTAGAAATGAAAACTTGATGGGAGTCAGTTTTCACTCAGCTGCAGCTTGGCATAGCTCTTAGCAGGAGCAGCAGCACAGGTACTGGAGCAATCTCCCTGCTGACTCAGGTAGATATTTCCTCTAGGGTTCAGTTTCGGAAGTCTGAGTATTGGTTTGCATTTGCTACAATTGGGTGCCATAATATTTTAAATTAAAGCTTAAATTTTGAGTAATTGATACTTACTTTCCTCCTATTCACCAGGGAAAGCTGACAACTTGCCATTGGTGAGTAGGCAAGTAGATTATTCTATGCCCTGTCATAGTCACACAGTCTTTGCTTAAACACATCAGTGCTCTTTGACATCAGCTAAATTGGAGGTTCATTCTGCTAACTTGCTACACGCCATAGAACAAAACATACTCAAATTCTCCTTACAGATATTCCTTATGATTTTAAATCTTTTTGCTCTAGTTATACTTTGTCTAAGAACCTCAAATCAACAAGTTTAATTTTACAGTAACCGTTACCTAGTTTAAATAGTTCAAACAGCCCTTAGCCATCTTCTTTCAGGTGAAATGATCCCCAAAGGAATTTCCATATGGGGATCAATTCAGAGACAATTTTATACAAAAAGCAATTAATAATAGGGGCAATTTCTGTAAACCACTCGCTGCTCTTAACAAGATCTGCGTTTTGAATACAAAAAATGTCCCCCTCATAAATCAAACGTATTTCCTTCGGCTTAATTCTGCAGTGAAATCATAATCCTGTGTTAGTGGTATCAGTCAGTTGCATTGGAAATTACTGTGTTGTTACAAACACGGAATTAAGATCCACCACAGTATTGGGACCTGATCCTGAGAAGTGCTGAGCACCAGCTGTTTCCACTGAAGTCAGCAGGTGTTCTGTGGTTCACAACAGTACAGGGCAATGTTTGCATAAAAAAAACAGGCATTGTAGCCTTTAAACTTTTTTTAAAATGTCAGTGGAATAATTTCTGTTATTAATATTAAATCTAAGTTTCAGAGTTAAAACTAGTTGTGTCTTTTACACCTGTAATTGAAATTGTTTTCCAAGGAAATCTTGGAGATTAATTAATAAAACTTAGATTGTAATACAACTGGTCATGGGAACAAAACTAATAGACCTGAAGGCAACAGGAATCCCTGTAAATCAAATAAAATATTTCCCATTTTTTATTAATATTTCTCTTTAACTATGAGGAAGGAGTGTCACTTCTAAAGAAAAAGAATATCGGTTTGACAGCTGTTACAGCATCTCTTAGATACTACAATGCTTTCATTTTGGATTAGAGACCCATGTTTTCTAGTTATTTTACTTTTGTATTTCTTCTCTTCTGTAGCTGACAGCTCTTATTTGCGGTTTCATTATCAAGCTGAGGAACTGCCTGCATGATGATGGATTCCTAAGGCAGCTCTACACCATTGGTCTGCTGGCGCAGTTTGAAAGCCTTTTGAGCACATATGGTAAAGTCACTCTACATGGGACATTATTTATGAATTGACAAGTTCAGCTTAATATAGGCCACAGTTGCAAAATGAGAGTGCAGGATTTGGAATAATTTGCAGTTCAGCAACAAAAAAGAATTTTGAACTGAACCATAAAACAAAATGATAGTTTAAATATGTATTCAGCTCCTGAAATAGAAGCTTTTGTATTTCTTTCATTTAAATTATTTATATTTCATAAAATAAGACTGTGGTTACTTGATCATACTTGTTCTTTTCTGAAGAGAAATGGAATTAAACTCCAACCAAGTTAAGAGGAACTACTTGCAAAAAATACAATTTGCACTTCCTTGAACCTCCTTAAATACATAATAGAAAGAGAGACTGAAGAGGTATTAGGAGTATGACACTATGAATAAATCCAGATCCACTCATACTACTGTGCAGTATGGAATTAATGCTTTTTGAGCTGATGACAAATTGACAGAATATCGTGCTTATGGATATGACCAGCCTCTGAAGCATTTACTAACATTATTTATCAATGGAAGTATAAAACATAAAGTATACTTTAAGGTTGTAGCCATGGATGTGTTTTCCATCTTTACCAAGATTCATAAAGCCAGTTAAGACTCCAGTCCTGCAATCAAATCAACGTTTACTTCTCTTTGTGTTTGTGGGAGGCTCATTAATGTCAAAGGCTTTTAGCATGGAGGCAAGGGGCTACCCATGTAGATCCAGTTGAAGGATAAGGGGCTCCTACTTCCTTCATAATGCTGGTGAACCCCAATCATATCAAGTATGTATTTGAGACCGGATAAGAGAAAATTAATTATTCATGGAAAGTAATTATTTCAATCCACTTTTCCGCTTCTTGATTTAGGTGAAGAGCTGGCAATGCTGGAGGACATGAATTTGGGAATAATGGATTTGAGAAATGTAACCTTTAAAGTAACTCAGGCCACATCAAATGCATCTGCTGACATGCTGCCAGTCATTACAGGAAATCGGTAATAAAAAAAAAAAAAAAACCTAAACAGAGGAGAAGGGGGGCAGTGGGACTAGAAGAAGGGAAGATAAAAATATACTTGAACCTCAAGTGCAAAACAGCCAATATCTGGATATATTTTACAATCCCAACATTTCAAATAGAATGATTTTGAAGCTGATCTTGATTAATTTTTATTTTACAAACAGCTAAACTGAAAAGTGCATAACAAGATGACGCCAGAAAGATGACAAACTTGTTATCATGTGTAAATATTAAGTTGTCCTGGCTTTTCATAATCACAAGGGTTTCAAGCATTTTTGAAGTCTCATCCTAAAAAAATCAAAAAATAAAAAGTCTATTTGAATTAACAAAAGGCTGTTTTCCAATACACACTAGGATTTGTTACAGCTTTATTCTGGTGAGAATAGCAAAGCTTTGACACCACCAGAACAACCCATTGAATCGGACACTTCAACCTGCCATCTAGTCAGTTAGGCCACAGTCCTGCTCCTGGCACAATACCAGCAGATCCTTGCACCCATGTGGAGTCCCATTGAAATCAGCAGGACTCTACACGAATGCAGGGATCTGCCCATAGGGAGCTGGGATCGGGATTGGGGCTTTAGCTAGGGAAGAGCAGGACCCTCGCTGAACTAAATGAGTTTCTTTATAATTTAGTTGAGATTTTAACTGATGTACTTTTAGTCCAATAAGAGAAGATAAATACAGGATTTTAAACCAATACAAGGGCAAAACAAGATATTGGGGACATTAAATGTAGACGTGAGCATGTCTTTTCACCTTCAGTTAGACTACAGAAAATGAAGCACCATTTCTAAAACCAAATTGTAATTTTTGTGATGTTAGCTTTATGTTGAGGGGAAATTGCTGTTTGTGGTGTTCTGCTTCTGTCCACTAAAAACTGCAAATTTGGCCTAACAATACTCTTTCCCCCTCCATCCAATGTAAGACAGACTGACTTTTTTAATATAATATTTTCATAGGCTCCTTAGCACAGTGGTTGAAAGCTTTTTAAAGTATCATTGTGGTCAGAAAAATAACTGTAAAAATTCTGTATTTGTTCTCCCATTGACCTCTGTATCAAATTGCCCATTTTACAAGTTCCCCACCCTCCAACTCATAAATGCCAGTCCTGCAAATTCAATCTAGTGCTTGTAAGTCAAGTGGGTTCTTCTTGCTTCTGTCATCATCAGTAATAAAGATTTTGAAATCAAAGTTACCAGACTGTTGTTGATGTGTGAGGCACACTAAAATCCAGCTTGTTCTCCCAGAGCTGTGTGCACTCTGCAGTACTAAATTAAATGAAAACTAATTTTTGACAGCAAGGTAAACAGATAAAACACAAAAGGTAAACACATCAGGACGTAAACTGAGTGCTGCAGTTTTTAAATTGCTTTCTTTTCTGACCAGTACGAAGCTTAAAAGCACTAGCATGTCTTTGATACCCTATTAATAATTTGCTGTATGTTCAGCTATTATTCTTTGCAAAAAGAAATGTCACATTTTTAAAAATACAGATCAGTAAGCAAATGTCTTAGTTGTAATATTTTCCGTTTGTTTGTTTGAAGTGATGGATTTAATGTGAGGATTCCTTTGCCAAGCGCCTTGTTTGATTCGTTGCCCCGGGAGATTCAGAGCGGCATGCTACTGAGAGTTCAGCCTGTTCTTTTCAACGTGGGAATCAATGAGCAGCAAACCCTAGCAGAGAGGTACATATCCAATCACAAAAGTTCAAGCTTAAACGATGTGAGATAACCTTTTACTCTGCTGGAAATACATTTCTGCGATGATGGAATACCTTGCTTTATTGTCATAAAAGAAAATAAATGCTGGATAAATAAAGGCATGTTTCTCAGTCACATATCTTTGGATCAGTGACTACAGCCTCCTCCTTAGTCCTGCTCATTGCTGTTTTGTACCCCTTTTACCTGTCTCTGGCAAGACAACAGGGCAAAAGTTCTCAGCAAAAGTTTCAGATGGTATTTTCCCAAACCAAATTAACTTGAAATTTCCAAATGAATGGGCTTTTAATATTGAAAGATAGAGAAACCAAGATTTTAAGTATAACTGCCATAGCCTGAGTGTGTGTGTATGCACCTACACATAATTTTATTCCTGGAATAAATCTCTTTAGCTTTTTATACTGCACTCCTCACTGAGTAGAGGATTGAACTTTCAGGAATTTTACAGGTTGAATCTTTAAGTCACCCTCTCACGCTTAAATGTCAGGGGAAAAAAAAGGAATAAAGGTATCTCTGGGCTAATGTTGTGCCCTTTTCTCATCTTTAAAGGTTTGGAGACACCTCGTTACAAGAAATAATTAATATGGAGAGTTTAGTTCGGTTGAATTCCTATTTTGAGCAGTTCAAGGAAGTTTTGCCTGATGATTGTAAGTACTCAGTAACTTATAGCAGATAGATATAGTATTTTTCATTTAAATAGCTGACTAGTTTGTATCAAATTAATTGTTTAAATGTTGAAACTACTCCAGTATCAATGGCACCAGAGCAGCGATGAAACTATGTGTTGCAATTTCAGAGTTAAATAGCATTATATAAAATGATTTGCGGCTCACTCTGATTGAACTTTTATCCTTCTATGAGTGGTATATTTACTTATAAAATGTATGACTGCTGGGGGAAAATTAGACAAGTGAATATTTTCACAGCTGGTACCATGGCAGAAACTCTGCCTGCTACTATGGTAGTATTCTCCACATGCATGGTGGTCTGTTGTGAGATCAAGACACCACACCCTGGACACACACCATTCCTTCTGTCTTTCCTTTTAAGCTCCTGTGAAATGATAGCATTTGTAGCCAGTGAGGTTGCTTCAAAGAGTGGAAAACCAGTTGCTAGAGCAGGTATGGAGGCTGCAAGTCAAAATTCCACCCCGTATGAGGGCAAACTTCTTGTACATTTTTCTTATTCTTTTATCTGGAGGCAGGATTGTAAGTATATATGCATGGAACCACAAAATAAGATAGAAGTCAGTTGGCACAACTTTGAAATCACAACCTTTCCTCATATACAAAAACCATTGGGCTCCAAACCACGTTTATGGGATTTGCATCAGACACATACACACAAAACAAATACATAAGCATTCGAAAGGCCAGTAACAACACTAGGGAGATCCCTCCTTCCCCAAACTAAGGCATGTTATCCCCTTCCTCCCTCGCACAGAGGAACATGGGACACTGCCCATCTTTTTAATCACAGTTGGGCCAGATTGCATTCTCAGTTATACTGGATTTATCCTGGTGCAGCTGAGAACAGAATCTGGCCCCCCAGTCTCCAAATTCCCATTAATCCTGTGTAATCACATTCTGTGAAAACTTCACCTACAAAAAGTACATTTGATTTTAATGCAATATTTTGGTGCCACATGTTAAATAATAAAAAATAATTAACTTTCAATGTCCTGTTTTTCTTCTCTCTCTTCATTCTTCTTTATTTTCTTCTCTGTGTGAGGAGTCATTCAAGTCATTTTTTCTTCCCTCTCCAATTCTGTCCTCTCTGTTTTGTTCACTCCTCTCCCTTCTCTCTCCCTTGGCTCATTTAATTCTGTCTCCTGCTTTGCTAGCTCTCACTCTCTCTTTCCTGAGCATTCCTTATCCTGCAGTCTGTTTTCCTCCCCCCTGCGAGAGACCAACTAAGCTAGAAAGAACAGAACAAGTCCTGTCATCTTGTCCACCAGTCTTTATCTTCTTCTGATCTTCCCTAGTCTCTTTCTAACACTCACTGCAGCTCCATCTTTTTTTCATTGTTCCTCTCCTTACCTTCAGAGTGTCCTCCTCTCCCACACCTCTCTTGTTTGTGTCCTTTGTAGGGCTGGAAGGAGGTATGATACTTTCAGAATTAAAACCCTGGGACACCTCTGTGATAGTGTCTTTAGCATGGTGAAATAGTCATTCAAATGACAAAATTACATCTTATTGTAAAAAGTGGGGTCTGGTGCCATTCTTCCAGCTTCCACCTCAATACCATCATGTACATATTTTCTGCACTAGAAGCTTTCTTACAGTAACTTAGTGTTCTGAGTAAGTTTATCTTGAAACATTGAAAAAGTGTCACTAATATGCAATCTGAGCAAAAGAACAGCTTTGATAGTGTCTATACCCATTTGGCTTTTCTCTTCACTCCAAGTACCATTCATCACACTGGATTTCCTGCCACTGGACTGTTTGCTCTGTGTTTACCAGGAATAAAATCTGCTTGGTATTACAATACATCTTGAGCAACTGTTTTGTGATTATATATTAACCAGATACTCTGATTAGTGATGTGAAAAATTGGGAAATTTCAGGTGCCTCAAAAGAAGTTTCTGGGACATCCTATGAAAAGCTGGGGTAAAACCAGATGTATACTTACAGGAGTGAAGGAAGTGAGGGCAGTTCTCTTTCTGCTTCTGTTCCAAGCACATAGTGGTAGTATTTGAGCAGGGTTACAAGCTGAAACAGGCACTATTCTCCATGAGCCCATGCCCAGATCAGGCAGAGCAAGGAGAGTGTCTAACAATTTCCACAGCTGGCGTGGGGCTGCAAAGCAGATGGTTGGTATCAGCAACTACATAAGTGCAAAGGACGAGTGGCTATTGGGGAAACTGCTGGTCCTTTGTTCAAGGGAAGGAGTGCTCTGGGAGCTACAAGATCACTTAAATGGAGACTCAGGAGGAGTCAAGCAGGGTAAATGCATCCCAAAAGCAACTTCTCTGCTTTTCTCCTATTGTCAGAAGAAACTTCCTGCAGGACCCTCCAGACTTGTAGGATCTAAGCACCTCAGGATTTCTGAAGCATGAATTACTCCTGGTTGGAGAGAGGATATGAAGTGTGTTTCTCCTCCATTTTATCCTCTTGGCCTGTTGAGAAACATTTGGAATGGCAGCCTGTACACCCTCCCCACAGCAGGCAGCCTCTCTGTGTAGGGAGCCAGCAGGGCAGACCATTAGGAGTAGCTATTCTCACCGCTTGCTGGTGCCTTGGTACCATCTAGGAGAAGAGACGTGGTCCAAAAACTGAATCACATGGTTCACAGCATGTTTATTTTGTCAGATAATAATTCTCTAAAAGTATATATCACCTCATTTATCCAGATGCAGCTTTAGGATGTGTACAATGTGTACAATTATGTAATAATTGCTGTACAGGACCTTGATACTTATGTACTAAATGATATATAATGCTTGGATTATGAATAGAGGTGACTATTGAAATTTCCATGGCATTTTGAAGGGCTGTCTGGTTTCCTTCAGTAGGAGTCTAATCAAAGACCTTAATTAATTTGAGTTCAGTACTAATAAACAATCCACAGAATGCTGAGTCCTGCAGGGAGAATGCCTCGCTTCACTCAGTAAAGGCTTCTCTGACCAGCTGAGTGAGGCTCACAGGAATCTGAAAGTTTGTGGATACTGTGATGTTGGACATTGAAGGGAGGGCAGAATGTAAAATGAGATTTCCAGAATTCTTGCTATGGCCTCTTGAGGAGGGAAATATGACACCCAACATATAGGATAGTAAACCCATCCTGTTTTTCCTGTGTGATTACTTTGCACTCAGATTCTGATTTCCCAGAGTATGAAATTCTGTGAATATATATATGCAGTTTAGTTTAGCTTTAAATGAAGCTTTAATTTGGGTTGTTAGTGCTAAGTATTTCAGAGTTGCAAAGCTCTGATGAGTTGAAGAGAACATGGCTGAGGTTCTAGCTGGTACATGTAACAGTTCAGCTCAGCCCTGAGAAGTTATAGTTGTGTAACCAATGGCCACTAACGAATAGGAGTTGTTTTTATTTTGTAGGCCTACCTCGATCTCGTAGTCAGACGTGCCTGCCTGAACTGTTAAGGTTTCTGGGACAGAATGTACATGCAAGAAAAAATAAGAATGTTGATATTCTTTGGCAAGCTGCTGAGGTATTTATCATTCTGATTATTGCCACGCTCTGATCGTCTTTTTTTGTACATGTACAGTATATACGCCCCTTTCTTCTTTCAAGTTTATTTTTGTAACCTATATTTCCAAATTTCCCAGTTGTCTTGCAAGTAGATTTTTAAGTGGCCCCTACCTCAAGTCTCTAAGGTCGGAAAGGAAAGTATCCACTTTTAAATCCAATAAATTCTTCACACAGATGTTAGAGGGTGTTTTGGTGGAAGGGTTGGAAGATGTCTTTCCACATGGACTCTTGCACCATTCTCCTCTGGCCTATAGAATAATAGAGACCAGTCTGATAAGCAGATGTCAGAAATCACTAGATTAAAAATGTAAAACACTATCTAAAAGCTCTGTCCAAAATTAAAGACAAATCTTATTACCATCTTGGTGAAATGTCTTTCCAAAATAATTTTTTCGCACAACACCAGTAACTAAAGTTACAGTGGTTCCATCACGCTGCCTCTAATACTAAGACTTTTGACATCAAAGGTCTAAAGTGTGAGCTGATGCAAAATGCAATTTGTATTACAAGGAGGCTTGGGGAGAGGGAAAATAAGTGTGTTCTCTTAGCCAGAGTGTTTCTCACAAAGAAGAAATGATGAATTGTATATCCCACTTCTAGATATGCCGGAGACTAAACGGTGTTCGATTTACAAGTTGTAAAAGTGCCAAGGACAGGACAGCCATGTCAGTGACCCTAGAGCAGTGTTTGATCCTGCAGCATGAACATGGAATGGCTCCTCAGGTCTTCACCCAGGCTCTGGAGTGCATGAGGAGGTAAGAGTTGGACTGCTCACTAGTCACTTATTCCTAATTCAGGATCCATGTAAACTGCAGATGAGTGGTTATCTCTTTTTGGGAAAGGATCAGTTCCATCAAAAAATAAAGTAAAGTAAACCCCACAGGCAATAGCTGGCTGTCAGACCATCTCTCTTTCAATCTTAAATTCCTTGACCTGTGCAAAGTAAAATTGATTATTGCCAAATTTGCACAAGGTTCTCTTTAATGGGCAAGAAACCATTTGTAACCTTAGTTTTCGACAATGTATTGGAAGTGTTCAGAGAAGCACATAAGAGAGACCTTTCAAACAGACTGTCAGTGCTGAGCTACCAGTTGAGCATAGAAGACTAATGCCCACTTGAAAGTCACAATGATTGTGACATTCCCTTGGCTCCCATTATGGTGCTATCTTTTTAATTTAGTTTTTGATCAGGAGGTTTTCTCAGAGATGACCTCTCTGTTCTTTCTTATGTGAAAGGTACGCATCTGCAGGTTGCACTGGTTTGCTATGCTTACTCCTTAGCAGTGAAACAGTTTGCTCACTGGGCAAATTGTCATTATGAGTGTTTCATGATACAGCAACCAAACCCCATCAAAACCTGTCAGTGTTCTGTTGTCATATCAATTTAACAATGTTCTGTATTCTGAAGCAGCAGACATGTTTGCCGAGTTAAATACAAAAATAAATAAATATTTGTTTATTGTTGTTCAATGCCTTGTTTCAAGCACTGCTGGAAAACTCCGTATTTCACATACCAAAAGAAAGGATAAGAAATCTAGTTTTAGTCTCTATTAATGTATTTCAACAATGCTGTTGAGTCCTGTTTTTGACATTCACTCTTACTGAACGTACTGTACTGTGTGTCTTCTCACCAAATTCTCTAAAGTGTTCAATTCTCTTATCCTTTCTGTATGTTTTTGCTATTTGACCCTTTCTTAATCTTCAGTTGCCTACAAGAAAATACTTTACATGATAGCAGCTACAGCCTCTTACTCTGGTAAATTTTGTTTTTTAAATGATCTCACTCCTAGATTTGGTTGGTTGCCTGTAGTCTTTCTTTTTCTCACTTAGTTAATTGCTTTGTGATACTGGACTCATTCATGCTATGTATGAAACCTGTGCATTTAGAGACAACTTATCCCTTGATGTTAGAAGTTGAGGTATCTTGACACAGCACCTTAAGTAGTAAAAAAGTTACAAAGTACTATATGGCAGAAATTCTGTACACAATAGCAAACAAAAGGCCAATAAAGCCAGACACCTCCAGATCCGAAGTCTGACTGTCATCCAAGGTATTTGGATCTAATCTCCGTCAGCAGTATAATTCCTTTTTAGTGTAGCTAAGTTGGATCTTTTCAGTGGTACTAACCGTCATTAAAGGATAACATGGAGGGAAATGGATCTGTTTTTAAAGTAAAATTTTGCAGTTAGTCTTAGGTCACATTCAAGTGCCAGATTAGTGAAGAACTTTCCTCCTCCATTTCTCTCTTTCCTTTGTAGAGTTATTCTCACTATCAACATTCCACTTTGTCAAATGAAACACATACTATTAGGCATAATCTAGTATGTTCCAAATGCAGAATTTTTTGCTCTTTAGGAGTGTCTGCATGAGCCTGGGATAAGTCTAACTGACCTGGATGCCAGTGGTATTCAGTTTTATATTACATGAGTTGATAAAGAGGTGACTTGTTATGGCCTGGTCTTCCCTAGAAAATTGTCAACTTAATTTTGTTGCTCAGAGAAGTGAAAAATCCACATCCATGAGTGGTGTAGTTAAACTGACCTAATCCCCAGTATAGGCAGCGCTAAATCGATGGAAGAATTTTTCTGTCAACCTAGCTACTGCCTCTCGGGGCAGTGGATTACCTAGGCCGACAGGAGAACCCCTCCTGTCAGCATAGGTAGCGTTTACGCTAAGTGCCACAGTGGCGCAACTGCAGTGGTGCAGCCATGCCGCTGTAGCATTTCAAGTGTAGACAAGCTCTACATCTCCTGTGCTTTCGTTCTTTCTTTTTCTTTTCCCTTTCCCATCCTTCTCTTCATTTTCCGTTCTCTGGTTTTCAACCTTGATGTACGTCTTCCTGTCACTTTCAGTGCTTCTTCTTCCCTCCTTCCTTCTTCTTTACCCTCATGTTGTTTTCTCTCTCTCTCCTTCCCCATGTTTCTTTTCCTCTCATTCCAAGATCAAAAAGCTTTGCCTTGTCCCTCACCCAACCCATTCAGTCTAATCTCTCTCTCTAACACTGATCACATTTTCCATTCAGTTCTAGCTCTCCGTTCACTGCCTCCCCTACTCCCACCCAAATCCATTTACATTCCCTTCATCCACTCCCCAGCATTCTCCCTCCATTTAGTTTGCCCCCAATACATATTGATTCCCATCCACTTATCCCAAATATGTTCACCTTTTCGTACCCTAACTTCACATATACACTCCTCCTCAGTCCACCACCATTCTTCACCAGCAGCAGGCCAGGCAGGGGAAGTTGCTTTGGGCATGTTTCTATGCCTGCTCTCTTTCCAAGGGTTGGGCGGAGACAGAGAGATTCCTCTGTCCACCTCATTCCTGCTTACCTGAGGGACCTCCAGGAAGTTTCTAGCTGCCAAAGAGAGTTGAGGTTGCTCAGCACCTTGCACAGAGGCACTTGCTACTCACAAGATTAGGCCCCAAAATTGCAGGTGTTTGTGGCTTTGCGTATTGAAAAGGACAGTAGTAAGAACAGAATAGTGATCCAAAATGAAGAGCTGGGCTGAGAAACCTCAGCTAACCTGGACAGGTGTTCTCTGCTGTTGGCCCTCTTTGCTCAAAAACAGTCTGGGCAGTGAGGATCCATTTTGAGACGATTATTCTGAGACCTGGGGATTCCCCCACTGCCCATGTCCGCAGTTGCATAAATCAAACACTGCCCAAATGTGTGTTTTGAAAAGCATTTTGAGAACAAGTAGAATTCATTTTGAAGCACAATATCTGGTCTGTTGCATTGTAACAGACAGATCAGAGGCTGTTGAATTAGTTCACTGCAACTCACATTGAAGCATGTTTGAAAGGGTCAAATACGACAATGGTTATTCATGTTCAGGTTGCTTTTCGAAGCTCCATTTCTTTGCAGCATGTGGAAGCATGGCAGGGCAGCATGGAATATTGCTTGGCCAATTGAGAGAATGAACATGGAAAACCATTCTTGTTCAACCTACATGTATTTCTTTTCAGTAGACTACAGTATTTATTTTTCTCTTTTTATTCTCTTTCTCTCTCCTTTTATCTGTAATTGTGGTGATTTTTTTGGCATTACTCCACTCTTCCTTTACTCCATGTTTTGATTTTGTTGTGGCTTCTTCCATGTTTTTCATTTCACTTCTTGGTCACCTTGTTTTCCCATCTCTTTTGATACATTTGTTGCATGTCTGCCTTCCTTTCTGTTTTATTTTCCCTTCTCCCAAACTTCTTCCTTTTCACAGCATTGGAACACGGGAGGTAGTCACCCAGAAGAACTTGAGTGGCTTGGTGCCCATCCGAGATTTCGGGCTAGACCCCAGCCTCCTCTACTCTTTTCCTTTACTAGCTCTGAGCCCCAATTTACTGATTGTGTGGCTGTTTCTGAGCGTAGCATACCTGGTGGCCCGATTACGTTGCAAATGAAGACAAGCTTAAAAAAAAACAAAAATAGATAAAAGTGCTTAAATATGTATTGCCACCTGATACCTGCTGGACAAAGGAATGTGTCATAGCAATGTCTGCCAAGAATTATTATTATGCCTTACAATTTTATGTTTATATTGTACTAAACTGTAAATATACATCAAATTATTTTATCAAGAGGAATTGTATTGAAAGTTTAAACCACTGTTATGCTTTCAGTGCTTGTAACATAGTCTGAAGTTGGCTGTTACCTCGTTACTTTAGCTGGCCTGAAGATCAGTTTCTCTTACCAAATATTTCTCTTACGTTCAGATCTAAGAGTCTCTCTCATATATACAGTTTTGTGTTACTTGTTTCATGTATTCCAGAGAAAGGAACTCTGTCTGAAAAGAATTTGTATCTTTTTGTATAATCTTTAAGTGTATGCTAACCTTGCCTTTCATTTTTATGAGATATGAAGAGAAAAATTTAAAATAAATAGGTGGGGTTTATAACAGATGTAACTAGATAAACAAATCTGACACTTTCTACTTCCATTTCAAAGCATAATCGTTAAATTACAGTAGTAAATAGTTTGCAGAACCCATAGTCTTGTTCCTTTCTCATGTTTAAACTATTTCAATAGCATATACTGTACCCGCTCAAAAAAAACCCCCTTGAATTGCGGTGTACTGCATGCAATATTATTCCATTATGTTTACAGGTATACATTTTTGTAGCCTATTTAAGTGAATGACTCTCAGAAAAGGAGAGTAAGTAGTAAAAATAGACTGATAGTGATTCATTGTCTATTTATTCCTTCTTGGGGAAAGATGCTCCATTTTTAAATTATAAAAAAGAGAATTCTGAATCAGGATAATAACTTATAAATTAATTATGTTGACATTTAATATGCCAGGCAAGAAAAGAGGTATATTAGTTAGCTCCCTTAGCATGGTTTCACTGAACTACAAAGCCAAAGCATTTGGGTTTTGTGCAGTGACAATAGACAAAATATTATTGTTATTTCTATTCTTAAATATTTGCTATGTGCACAGATATGGTTATGGGAGCCACATAAGGACCTAGGTAGGTAAATAGATGACAGTGAGTTAATATGTAATTTCTATCATTATTATAATTAGCTCAAATAGGCAAATAGCAGCATTCAGAAAGCCTAGATAGCTGTAACTGTTATATTCATTTTGATGTTTTTTAGAAGCATTTCTGACCAGTAATAATGCAAGATGAAAAAGCAGCTATGTAATTTTGAGGTTAGAATAGACTCTTAAATTCGGGAAATGTTTAATTTCCTGTTATAAATAAATCAGAAAGTACATGGCTATATTTTCGTTGTCTTCACCAAATCAGATTGTACAATACAATGTCTCCTGATTTCCATCCCCTCCCTCACCCCAGATACCCTCTTACCTTTTTTTAAAAAAAAAGGTGAATCTATTTAAATTTATATTTCATTTTTATATATAAAAAAAACTGGAGTGAGTTTGGGAAAGCTTATTGCTGATGAAATTGAAACCATGGCACGCCAGCAATGGAAAATACAAAGCTGATTGGTGGCAGGTATAAATTACTCTGCCACTGCATCTCAGTCCTGATCTTCACACACTTCTGATTCCAGCCTTATTTGTCCCCTGAACAGCCTGCCTTTTGTGCCAAATTCTGTGTTTTTATTATGTGAATAAGTATCCAGTACGGACAAAGGCCTTGATCTAGCAAAATGCTAAGCACACTAGCCCAATCTAACAAGTATGTGCTTAACTTTGAACATGACTAGTCCCATAGAAGTCAGTGGGAATATTCATGTGCTTAAAATTAAGCATGTTTAAATGCTTTGCTGGACTGGGACCAACATGCTTATCATCTTGCAAGATTGAACTCTAATTTAAGAAGCTGATTAGTCTCACTTTGGGTGAACCCTAGGCCTACTTAATTCAATTTCATTTCTTTGGGCCTAGATTTCATCCTTTGTGACCTAGCCTATATTTAAACTCAGGTCTCCAGAGCTGAAAAGCTTAGTGCATGCTGCCAACATGCCTCGACCAGAAGAAATTAATTCTTCACAAAAACTATCACATAATTAAGTTAAGATTCTGGTTCTTCACTACAGTCTCAGTCTTGCACAGTGCCAAGTGCCTGAACTCCCAATATACTCAGCGGATGCTCAGTTGAGGAAGCTCAGCACTTCATAGGACTACTTGACACCTTGCTCGATCCGAACCCTTGCGAAGGATCTCTAATGAGGAGATGGCTGTTATGTCATATCAATGACAGTGTAATAAACATAGGTGCCATTAGTTGAGATGTATTAAGCAGCACAAGATCTCCATTCTTTGCATTTTAGAACACCTTTTAGTAACTTTGGGTGGTGGCATGAAGGAGCAATACTGTACCTTTATAATTAAGCTGGTTACCTTTGGGCAGGAGGTTTCACATTCATTTAATTAAATGTTGACAGGTACTAGGGTTAAGGTGCGATATATTTTAATTAATTTAAGGCAAACATAACCCCTACATTTAAGGTAAAAATAACAATTATTGTTATGCCTTTGTGGTCACATATCAAAATATATTATAGATCATATTTAAGATTATATTGAAGGTAGGACTAAAGCTAATAAAATTAAGGAAGCTTGATGCCAGTTGGTGTAGTATCTGATACCAACTCATTCAGTTGTGTCTAGGAATCTCAGTGGTGAAATAAGGATTTATGTTCACTATTAGGTCACGTAAGAAAAAGTGACTCGTGAATTAATATTTCTGGTCACCATTGTTTCCAGTCAAACAGTAAGCCACGTCCTCAGCTGGTATAAACTGACATAGTTCCATTGAAGTTGATGGTATATAGCAGCTAAAAAATCTGGCACAGAAGATATGTGATAGCACGTTATATCTTGTCTTCACATTCACAGGAGGGGGAAAAAGCCCTTGCAGCACCATCACTACGACTCACTTCAGACGTGCAATAACAAGTCATGATGGGATGAATTCTGAACAGTGCTAAACTTACCATTGAATACCCTAACTTTCTGGTTTGTGTCCCATGCTACTGTCCCTTTGTGACATTACCCAGGGTACAATCTGGACTGTTGAACAGCTTAATTCTCTAGCCTGGGGTGTCTTTTATCCTTCTTTGCTGTCAGAACATCCACTCCTGGTCTGCTCACCCAGCCTTCAGTATTCAAAATCACTCCCAGATAAATTACATGAGCACTCTGACCAGTCATTCATGAATTACATATAGGGCGACACCCACAAATTCTTAGTCCCAGCCTTGTTCCTCCAGAAATGTGCATCTTGTACTGCTCAGTAGCCTTCTGTATAAGCTCATAGGAAGTCTCTCATTTCATCAAAGGAAAATGATAATGTACCAGCCTTGTTATCCCAAATGGAGTTCGCACACACTGTAATCCAAACACACTGGTTAAGATAAAACAATAAGATAAGTTTATTAACTACAGAAAGATAGTTTTTAAGTGATTACAAGTGATGATGCATAAAAGTCAGGATTGGTTACAAAATAAAATAAGAGTAAAATGCAAGCTAATGCCTAACTTAACAAGCTAAGTGAACTTAAAAGCAAAAGGTTTTGTCTCACCATACGCTGCAGTAAATTTCACAGGCCGAGTCTCCTTTCAGCCTGAGACGCTGCCCCCTTAGTTCAGTTCTTTGAGAGTGGTTGATGTTATGAGCAGAGATGGAGGAGGAGAGAGGTAAATGGGAGGCCACAGTCTTTCATTCTTATACCACCCTCCCCTCTTTGAGGATTGCCCCCAGCTGGAGTGCAGGTGACAAGTAGTCTCTTGTGGACATGAGATCTGACTCGTCCCTGTGATGGAATGTAAATTTCTTATTCACACCTTCCCATTGCTGAAGAATGGCTGCTTAAGCAGGTGATAGCTCTTTAACACCTGGCTGGGGTGTCAGTGTGTCTTTGTCTCTGAAAAACTTTTTTGGGCCTGCTTTTCTTAACCTTGGAACATGTATAACAATGCTATACAGCCAAATCGTATAACTTCACATACAATGTTGATACACACATTTTACCAGGACAATAATGATCAGCAAACAATAATGTTCAGCAGAGTATGAGTTTTCAACTGATTTCACAAGGCATACTTTGTATAAAATGTATCCTAGTCTTATAAAAGTGGTGAACATAATAATATAGACCATTGCACAATTAAACTTAATGTTTTAATTACAATTAAAAAAAATTGTCCAAGAAAAGGAGAGAAAATGAAAGCAAATCCTTTCTGGAAGTGTATTTTAATGGCTCCTTTGAAGCAATTCAAGTCCATGACATGAAAATATATTCAAGAAATTTTCACAATATATCTCACTCACTTAATTGGCTGTAACAACTTTTGCTGTATTTTGTACACACACAAAGTAAAGGTGTAATGTACATATTGGGATCCATACTATAAAAAATAGTTACTTCACATTTATAGTAAGCAATCCTCAAACTTTAAATAGAGTGGCTTTAGGAGATAAACTTAAGAATACTAAATGCATTTAAAATAGTCAAGAAATAATAAAATTACAATGAATTTAATTAATCAAAATCAAACAAGCCCAGCAATGAGCATAAGCCAGTGTTGGAAGAAGATTTTTAAAGGTAAACAAAACCCAAAGCAACCTTTTAAATTAAGTCACTATGGTTTATCTGGGGTATGTTACATGCTGCTTTTCATCTGTCTTTAAAACAGGAATAATATAGCATTTCAGCCATAAGATGGTGGTATGTACATTTTGCCATCAAGCTAGAGCATTAAATCATTATCGTTATCCATTTTTACCTTCTGTAGTAGAGAGAGAAGAAAACATTCTCATGAGAATCTAAGTTAACTTATAACCTACATTTTTTTAAAAAAGTGCTTCCTCTTTGTAAGTCTGTTTTTGGAAAACAAGGATTTTACATACAATGAAAGGGACTTTGCAGTAGATTTCAGAACCATTATATAGAAGCCTTATAGCTGGGGTAGCTTTCATTATAGCACAGAGCCTCCTCATGGTATGGAGCAACTGCATAGCAACATTAGGTTTGCAATCTAAACTCTGAACAGTTTTGTGTGATGACAGTACATGGAGCCAATCTTTTTTTGCACCCATACAAAGCTGCTGTTTCAGGATTTAGATTCTGCTAGTACAGTTTGTTAATTTTCAAATTAATTTATGCATGCAAAGTTATTTGAAAAGTCATTATTTTTGTATTTACTCTTTAAGTAAGCTTTGATAATACTGGCATACAGGGGACAATAAAATTATTTAAAAAATTCTGTTCAGAGATCAGCAGTTTTTCTTTTTCAACTTAATTTACTAACAAATTAGCAGAACTGTATTTCAGCAGGTTTTTTTATTCCATGTGCAATGAAATGGCATTTAAACTTCACAGTAAAAGTACCCTGAAATACATGAAACCATCTCAAATATAAAAGGTTTGTTCCATTAGATACACTGCTGCTTTTTAGAAATGCAAAACTAGCAATTAAACATAGCATGTGTCCATTCTATGTGCTTCTTAATAGCATTGTTTAATGATCCACCATTTTTAATATTTGCAATGGCAAATGATCCAAACATCCATTGAAACTAATCAACTTTTTTTAATGCTATGAAATAACCAGTTCATTTCATCTTAGTTTAAGTCTTTTATTTATTTATTTTCCTTTTTACTGCTGTCATTTTTTTGTGCTTGTTTTTTTCCCCAGTGAGGGTTGTCGAAGAGAAAATACAATGAAGAATGTTGGATGTCGCAAGTATGCATTTAATTCCCTGCAACTGAAGGCTTTCCCAAAGCATTACAGGCCTCCAGAAGGAACTTATGGAAAAGTTGAAACATAAGCATATTGTGTCCTGTAATTAGCTGTTCCATTAAAACACGGGGATACACTCTAGTTTAATATATGAATTTGTCATCAAGACCAGATAACCAATTTTTGTACATTTCACTAGGTTATATTGAGCATGTTACTTTATTGAATTGGAATCTATGAAGATTATTCTGACACCTTAGTTTGAGATTAGCTTGATGACTCTCTGCCCATTTAATTAGCCTTCAGTGTATGTAAAATGCACAAATACTGGAGCACTGAATAATTACCTAAATGGAAATAGCTTGGTACCTCCAGGATGGTCAAGGACTTTATGAATGGCGTTTAGGCAGGTGTTTCACATAACATCTTTTTATACTGAGTTGACTTGAGATTAAGCTTTTCATAATACTTTTTAAAACTGAGAATAAAACCTCAATGTTGTAAATAGTAAATTAATTGGACCCTGGGCAGTCTGATGAGCGTAGAATGAATGATTACAATCAAGCAACAACGGTTTAATTTTTAAAAAAGAATGTCAGCACAATAAAAGTCAGGAGCTTAAAATGTTTTACTGTGTGTGTATATATAATGCTGTGTTTCATACATGGAGTTAGTAATGTACAAGGCCAGATACTGACATGAAGTCCTATCCTGCTCCAACTTAATCCAAAGTTCCCATTGACTTTACTAGGATCAGGATTGGACCCATAATCACCTTATTTGATTTCAGAAACTTTTTAAATTTTTCGAACACTTATGTGATTGCATTTGATTAGTGGTGAGTGCTAACAAACAATATTGTAAAATTCAAATACAGTTTTATCCCCCCATTACTTATAGTAACTTATAGTATAACAGGCAAGTCAGTAAATTTCATGGTATTGTGTATTAAGTAACACATTTTTCCATGGCTTTTTATATCACTTCAGGTCAATCGTGTTAGTATCTGAAATTTTTTTGATGATATTTTCCATACCTGCTAACTCAACAATGCTCTGTAAATGCCCACCACTGCCCAATCATTCCATAACAAACAATTGTTTCTGTTTAGCATTGCATTTTGCCCAGCTGAGCTCTGTCAGAATAATGTGCAGGGATTATGATTATCATAACATATATTTCTGGTGAATCTAGCAATGTCCTATTTTGATACAAAGTAACTGTTAATGTGTTAAAATCTCATACTTATTCCATCTCATGACTAAGGTGACCAGATAAGCATCCGATAAGAAATGTTCAACAGATCTCCTTGAAAATAGTCTCTGTAAAGGGTATGCATTCTAAAAAATGAATGTAAACATTAATTTCCAGATTTTATCAGGATTAATCTTCCCTAGCCACATTTAGCCCAATATACAATAGTCAAGTCCTCCTTCCCCCTTGGATTCTAAGGAAGTAGGCTTTAGAATGGGAAATACGGTCAGTTTATTCAGAATAGAATAGCAACAGCCAGGTCTGTATGTGGCAGTTCCCTATTTCTTTCTCTGTCTTCCTGGTGTTTGTCTGTGTTCTCGCTGCTCTATCAATCATGTTCATTCTGCTCCCATATACATTTGGGGGTTTTAAGTACCGTGGTTTTCACGTTTTGCTTTTTGCAGTTCAACATTTAACAGTGTGTCACATATGCCAGTTAGACTGTTTTGCTGAACTAGCTTTTTATTATTATTTCAGCCATACTAAGATAACAAAATGGTGAATATTGTGTACGATATGCATATGTCTAGAAGTCTGTAAAAAGTATTAATTCTGCCCCTGTTTTGAATAATTAATTTATGGCTATAGCAGAAACAATCCTTGGGAACTCCACTGGCTCTGTTCACCCCAAATAAAACAACCTGTGTTTGTTTTTTGACAATGTGTAAAACAAATACATGTAAAAAAAATTTTTTCAGTAAGGGTCCTTTGGATTTATATTATTCCATTCATTCTGTTAAACCTGCAATCCCTATTCTGTTATTAAATGCCACATTTCTTTTTATGTAATCTGTACTCTGTAGAACTCAGTTTCTCACTGGTGACATTTAGTTGATCAGTTTATTTCATATATTTTTCAATCATGTAGTTAAGCATATATATAAATTCTTACATTGTTACACAGGAACTCTGTGTTCAATTTTGGAGGGGGAATAATGCAAGAGAGTTATTACAATTACTAGAGCTGTTCACTAGTATTATGGAGTCCTTAATAATTAAATTCACTCTAAATTATAGTGACCTTTATTTATTTTGTATACACACCAAATCTAAATGAATTCCTAAACTCTTTATGTGCATGCTTTTTGCTCACCTTTTTAAAGCAGTGGAACACCAAACTTAAGTACTGCATTATTTTGTGGAGGATATTCTAATTTCTATATACTTCATGTAAAGCATCATTGTTCGGCTAATATTTTATATATACAACATTGCTATTACATGCACATAAATAGGCTTGCTTAAAGGGCATATTGAACAGTAAGATTTTGAGCAGTTCATCTAAAAAGAAAAACTGTGAAACTTTAACTAAACATATAGGAACCTTCACATGAGAGTTTAAGCTTTTCTGTTGCACAGGAAAGACATTAAGGATTATTGTAAAATGAAGTTCTGTCTAATGTTCTTTTTGAATACATTTTTTAAATTATAAAACATACTAAGGTTAAAAAAATGTTGCCAGGTATGTTCTGTGTATGTTCTGTGAAAGCACCCACAGCACAGTTGCCTTTCGTTTCATTTATATATGTAAAGTTATTGTATAATACAATACTGTTTTGTCCCAACACCATTGTATTTGCCAGGCTTTGTGCACTGAAATATTTTTATTTATTTGGTTTTGGGCAGTATTAATATATCATAAACATATGGTTAGTGTTTTATATATTCCTAGTTCATCCAATCCATGTATGCTGTAAATGTGCTCGTCTTTAGGATGAAAAACAATAAAAAACTGACAAGAATATTGAGATGGTGACTTGTTTTTAAATGCATCAGTTTAAGATAAATTAAATCAATACTTTCAAGGTCTTTGGCTCCAAACTTGACCTATCTGATAAAATTTATCTAATGGGGAAGGCACTGGATCTTTTATGGATATGTTTTACACATTTATATGAATAAAATGGAGCTATTTATTTTTTAGATCTTGCTAAAACACTGTGTACACCATAGAAGAATAGCTGTCAGTGTAGTTAAACCAGACACAAATTTGGTCCAATATTCTGGGTAGACTCCACAGTGACATTTAGCAACAAGCTAAATGAGGTAGTTTATGCCACTGCATCTCCAGTTTCTCTAATAACTTCCCAATCCATCCTCACTGCTTGCTGCTTCCCTTCTATTATATAATCTCTTCTCTTCTTGTCCCTCCTTCCACTGCAGCCAGCTCGGCTCTGGAACAACGTTACCTATTTGATCCCTCCCTGTTTCCTCTGCTACTTCCCTGCCCTGTATAGACTGGCATTCATTGTCTACATAGTACAAACGTTCTGCTTGCAAGTCCCTTTCCTCACCATCCATATGAATTAGATCTTGAGGGGAACAGGGTCCCTTTTGAGTGCGTGAACTTCATTTTGGTTTCAGTTGCAATAAATTCTGCATGAATTAAGCAAAAGCTTTTCATGTTCACTGCATTATTTTTTGCTTTGTCTCTGAGTGGTTGAAGAATGGCAAACGCAATTGTATTTGTTTTTGGAAAGATTATTTTTCTACACGCAATGGAAGGACAACAGTAGCAGAAAACAACCAAACAATGTTCAGCATCATCCAAAATGGAGAAAGAAAACATAATTGCCAAGTGTAAAAAATCCTGATTGGTGGAAGGCTAAAAAATCAGTAGTAGGCTTCTAACTAGATACAATAAAATAGTATTTATCTGTGTCCTTTTTAACACGATTTTTTGAATCTATAAAAATACCATTTTGGATCTGATGTGGACCCACAGAAACAAGGATACCCTGGGCTTGACATCACTGCTGAGTTAACTCTAGTTATAACTCGAGTGTTGCCTCTAACTTGAGACCCCGCCACACGCACAAACCTTAACTCAAGTGCAGTGGGGCTTTTAACTCAAGTTGGCTGGCCTGGGAGTGGATACATGCTACAGCCTGAGTCAGCACCACTCATCAGCTGCTGACACAATCACTTTGCGCAGCGTAGAGTCAGCGTGCCCTTGCGCTCACTTGAGTTAACTCTGCAGCGAAGACAAGCCCACAGAGTTCACACTTCCACCCCAAGCTTCTTATCTTGCTGTGCTTAGGCAAATGGGCTCTGAGATGGCTTCAGATGTTGTGCAGCATAAATTGCAAAATGGTCCCTAAGCATAAGAGGATTAGTTACAGATGAAGATGGAACTTTAACACTCAAGTCCTTTATTTTATGGGATGAAGTTTAATCTTGACTATTTGTGCTGGAGTTTTGTTGTTGAGTTTTCTGCTTTTAAAAAATATATCCCATGTACAACTGAATAAGAGAACCTGTAAGACACAAGAGCTGCCATGTTCTGGTTGGATGTAATTCATCCCTGTGCAGACCGACAGCACAAGACTGATGCCCCACTTAAGCCCTCAAGCTATGGCTTGAGTGGGAGCTAAGTGGTTCTTATGCCTTATGCAGGCCCTCAAATGGTAGAGAATTTCACCCATTGCACGTTATCTTTCTGCACATTAATGCAAATTCTTAGCACACAGTCCCATCAAAACAACAGCATAAATGTTATTTATGGAACTAGATTATGCAGAGAAAAAAATAGGTATAACATATTGTACAGTATGCATTAAACTTGCTACAAAAGTGTATTAATGGTGCAATTGTTTTATTGATTGGAATTTGTGTAATGAAACTACACCACTGTTTGATGTAGTTATGCTCTTTCAAAGAATCCCCAGAGACAGTAGTTCAGATTTAATACACAGTCCTTCAAGATCAAATACATAAGTATCTCATTCATTTTGGTAAGACTTTGACTTATTCCTTGTACCCAGGTGTTTTAATGGATGGGGGTGAGGGGGAAACCTGATCTCATCAAAGACTAACTTTTTTTTTTTTTTTAAGTAAGAAATTGTAGAGCCAAATGTTGCCTCTTTGCAGCCCCATGTATGCTTTTCCATGTGCAGATTATTCCTTCCAGGAACAGGCGTATTCTGAGCTGTGGCAAGTTTGTGGAACCACCGTTGGATCAAGACATAAACCTCTTTTAGGAACCACTACTCCTGAGCTGAGGTTGGCATTGAACCAGAACTGATACCATTTCTTCCTCCTGATTCTCCTCTTGGCCACTGCTTTTTTGTGTGAACATATTGCTCAAAGAGAGAATTTGGCCTTCTTTATAAGGATGTGTATTGCTCTTCAGAAAGGTTTTATACAGTACTGGAGGCCGCATAAATAGCTTAACAGGGAAACCCCTTTACCAGTTCAAAATATCTTTTAAAAGTGCCTTTGTGTTGATAAAAGAAAACTTTTAAATTGATGCAATATGGAATGGGCAAGATAAGAAACCACAAAAAATAGGTTTAATGTGAAATACACAGCTTGTTTTTAACAAAAATAAAAATATTTAAGATTTCCAATCAAAAGAATGTGTAGATTTATGTGTGTGTAACTTTTGCTTATGTTGCTACGTGACTTCTTGGGTAAGTGTTCAAGTATGTGCATGGTGTTGTGGGGAATGCTGTCTGAATATGTTCTGTCTTTATTTGGAATTCTGCCATTTAGGGAAGATATCTTTATTTCGCTATATTTGTTAATTCATTTTGTAATAATCATATTGTTTCTCCATTGATGAGATTTCATCCACTGATTACTTGGTGTAGGAAGGTGACCGAACCCATCACACCTATATTTTTGAAGTGCAGTGTGTACTTAGGAGCTTGTGTTAGCAGGAAATTATATTAGCAAGACATGGAATTTGTGTTGGCTAATAGCTCTCATTTGTGTGGTTAAATATTTGTGTAGACAGAATCCCTGTTTTCCCTTTATGCAGTTGCAAAGTTTGACATTTCCAAAACACAATAACTGGTATTTCATTGTATTTATTAACATCAACATTAGTATTCCATTTATAAATATCTGCCATTCTCTGTATTTTCTTGTATTAAGCCTTCAACAATATCAAGATGCTTATTATAAAGTTCTGGCTTCTGCAACCAATATGTATGAGCTAAGGTGTTTTTATTATTTATTTATTTGTGTTATGGTGGCACCCAAAGGCCCCAGAAAGAATAGATTCCCATTGTGTCAAGTACTGTACAAACAATTTAAGTGTTGACTTCTTTCTCTGTGGAATAATGTGCATCCTTGTCTTTGCAGTGATCATCAGGGTCATTTGAACCAAAATGAAGCCTTGTTTATTAGATTGGGAATTTGAAAGAGTCTCTCTCTCTGTAAAAATGATCTATTTAAGCAGCTCACAAAGTGCCAATAACTGTAGGCACTGGATAATTTAGCATTTATATATCCCTTGACATGGTCAAAATATGTTACAAACATTTAATATTAATATTCACTCCATCCAATGAGGTAGGTATTGTATGTATAATTATCCCTATTTTACCAATGGAGAAACTGAGGTGTGGAGGTGAAGTGACTTGCTAAAGGCCACACACCAAGTCAGTGGCAGAGCCTGGATTAGAACTCAGGACTTCCTCATCTGTGCTCATTAATTCAGATGGTCTGAGTGGGAGGAAGAGAGATCATGGGAGGACTAGAGTTTTAGGAGAGGCTTCAGTGGGAACGGGGAGGATGGTATATTAGTGGAGGTGTGTGGTCCCATTAAAGCTGAGGACTGTCTTGTAAGAGGGATGGGCTGAGTGTGAAGGGAGTACACTGGGAGTTGAAGCATAATGGTAAGAAATCTGGAGTTGGAAAGCAAAAGAATTGCTAGTGCAAATGCTGAGCCTGCAGAGAGAGAGTAGCAGATCCTGATGTTGAAAGTCACCTTATGTGTATCCTTTTAAATGTGTTTTATTTTAGTAATTCTATTACATCTAAATTATAAATGTGCAAATGCATTATTAGTAACTAGGATGCGTACTTAGTTGCTCCACCTTGGTGAAATTTGCTACTTCATACAAGCTTGGAAAGCTTTTTTGATGTGTACATCAAGAGATGATTAAAAACCTTACTGCTAAGTAGGAACTACATTGGTTTCTTTCCTCCTTCAGGAATTTTATTTATTACTACTTGTGTGTGTAAGCGGGGGAATGGTCCCGCTATTTCCTGGCTTATACACGACCCCGGTGAAGTGGGCTAGCGAAATGATCTGAGTCCTCACTCCCACTTCCTTTACCCAGAGGCCTGCCTGACCTCGAGGGCTCCCCATCCACGCTCCTGTGTGGCAGAGTCCTCGTATCCCCAACAAGGCTGGGCCCAGGATTCCTGGGGGGCTCAACCCCCAACCTTGTTGTGGTCACTTAGGGCAGGGGTTGGGTGTCCCCACTCCGGGGTGCTCTCTCTGCACTGGACACTTCCCTGACCCAGTGATCATACATACAGTTCAAAGCAAATACAATTTATTAAAAAGCAATCAATTTTAAAATATAAGAAAAAAAATGGGAATGGTTAAAGGAAAACACGTAACCCCGCTCTGTGGCATGGGGACATCACAACCAGCGTCTCTGGAATGGAAGAGAAGTTCAGTCTGTTCCTCACAAGTCCCAGGCCCCTTCTCAGGCCCTGGCTGTGCTGCAGGGATGCTGTGGGTCAGACACTTGCTCTGGGATGGCCACATGCTCTCAGACTCTAGGTGGCAGGACCCTTCTTCCCAGCATCTCCCCCACCCCATCGGGTTACGATCCCCCTCCAAGTCTGGCCTCCAAGGCCTCTTGGCTGGGGGCATCTCCCTGCGCTGGGCCCGCTGCCCAGGGTCCCCCTCGCTCTCACCAGCTGCTCACCACACTTGGCTTCAGACTGCTCCAGCCCCAGCTCCACTCTGCCTCAGCACTGCCGCTGCTCTGCCTTCAGCTCCCTGGGCTGCTTCTCTGGCCCCTCTGGCTCTGGTTGCTACAGCTCTCCTCCCAGCACAGGTCTGCTCTGTGGGCTGCTTCTGTGATTCTGCTCCCAGCACTGACCTGCTTCCTGGGCTGCTTTTCTGGCCCCTCTGGCTGGCACGACTCTGCTCCTCAGCTCAGCTTGGGCCTCTGCTCTCTCCTTAGCTCAGCCCCACTCTGTCTGACCCAGGCAATTCCAGCTCACGGGAGGACGGGACCCCCCTGGCCTCCTGACTCCCTGATTAGTCTGCCTGCCCTGTCAATCAGGCTGACCTGGAGCATTGGCCTCTCCCCATTGTTTCTGGGGACTGTCAGTCTCAGGGTCCTGATTTCCCATCGACCCTTCTCCTTCCTTTTGGTACTGGGAGCTAGCCAACCAAAACACCCCCACTGAGTTTTAGTAAGGGGACAACAGTCCCTTTCATGTATAACTCTAGGTTCATAATTTGTTACATTCCTATTTTTGTATTTAAACCTATGAGAGAAATAAACGGAAGTTAGCATCAAAAGTTAATACGCTTGATGTGTTTTTAACTGTGTAATTACTTGATTATAACATTAATTTTTCTTTTTTTAAAATGATAAGAACATAAGAACGTCCATACTGGGTCAGACCAATGGTCCATCTAGCTCAGTATCCTGTTTTCTGACCGTGGCCAGTGTCAAATGCTTTAGAGGGAATGAGCAGAATAGGGCAATTTATCAAGTGATCCATCCCCTCTCATCCAGTCCGAGCTTCTGGCAGTCAGAGGCCTAGGGACATGGATTTATGTATTGGCATTATGATATTTTCTGTCTTATTTTCTATCCCTTTTCTAATGATTCTTAACATCCTATTTGCTTTTTTGACTACTGCTGCACATTGAGTGGATGTTTTCAGAGAACTATCTACAATGACTCCAAGATCTTTTTCTTGAATGGTAACAGCTAATTTAGACCCTGTCATTTTGTGTATATATAGTTGGGATTATATTTTCCAGTATGCATTACTTTGCACTTAATCAACATTGAATTTCATCTGTCTTTTTGTTGCCCAGTCACATAGTTTTGTGAGATCCCTTTGTAACTGTTTGCAGTCAGCTGCTTTGGACTTAACTATTTTGTGTAATTTTGTATCATCTGCAAACTTTGCCAACTCATTGTTTACAGTATACCTTTTTCCAGGTCTATGAATATGTTGAACATGACTGGTCCCTATACAGATCCCTGGAGGACAACACTATTTACCTCTCTCCATACTGAAAACTGGCCGCTATTACCAAGCGCTTCATCTCTTGGCCCAGATCCTGTGTGCCACTTAGGACTAAATCAGAATTGCCTCTTTCCTTGTGGGTTCCAGGACTAGCTGCTCCAAGAAGCAGTCATTAATGGTGTCTAGAAATTTTATTTCTGCATCCTGTCCTGAGGTGACATTTACCCAGACAATATGCAGATAATTGAAATCCCCAATTATTATTGGGTTTTCTGTTTTTGTAGCCTCTCTAATCTCCCTTAGCATTTCACAGTCACTATCACCATCCTGGTCAGGTGGTCGGTAGTAATTCCTACTGCTGTACTCTTATTATGCAAGCATGGAATTCTATCCATAGAGATTCTATGGTACAGTTTGAGTCATTTAAAATTTTTACTATATTTGAGTCTATGCTTTCTTTCACATATGGTGCCACTCCCGCACCAGCGCAACCTACTCTGTTATTCCTATATATTTTGTACCCTATTATTACCGTGTCCCGTTGATCATCATTGTTCCACCAAGTTTCTGTGATGCTTATTATATCCATATCTTCATTTAATACCAGGCACTCAAGTTTAGACTTCTAGCATTTGTAAACAAGCACTTATCAAATTTGTCAGCATTTAGTTGTCTGCCTTCATGTGATGTGATTGACTATTTCACTTCAGTTCTTAACCTATACTTTACTTCTATCCTCTCCTCTTTACTGGGATATAGAGTAGTCACTTCAATAAAGTCTCCCTGGAAGGTTGTCTCTGGCTGAACTGTGTGCTTTGCTGCACTGTCAGCTTTCCCCTAGCCCTTAGATTAAAAACGCCTCTATAACCTTTTTAATTTTACATGCCAGCAATCTGGTTCTGTTTTGGTTTAGATGGAGCCCATCTAAAGGCTCCTCCTTTCCCTAAAGGTTCCCCGGTTTCCTAATAAAACTAAATCCCTCCCATCCAACACCTTTGTCTCCTCCACACATTGAGACCCTGCAGTTACACCTTTTGAGATGACCCTGTGCCTGGAACTGGAAGCATTTCAGAGAATGCAACCATGGAGGTCCTGGACTTTAATCTCTTAACTAGCAGCCTAAATTTGGCCTTCAGGAGCCCTCTTCTACCTTTCCTTATATCATTGGTACCTCAGTGTACCACGATTACTGGCTCCTCCCCAGCATTGCACATAAATCTATCTAGATGTCTCCACAACTTTGCACCCGCCAGGTAACTCACTATGTGGTTCTCCCAGTCATCACAAACCTAACTATTGTAATAATCAAATCCCGCATTTAGTATGGACATAAATGACCCTGTAAATCATTCATGATGTATTCTCTCTAGAAACAATTACTTCAACATCTGAATGTTGGAAACCTCTCAGAGAATGAAGGATTTTAATCCAGCAGGGATTACTTAAAGGGACAGAAATCCTGTCTCTATTTGTAATTTAATGAATACTAATTCCAGAATCATAATATTTCTGCCAACATCTGATGTTTAGGGTTTGCCGTTTTTCTGTTCCCTGCTGTGTCTGAATCTACACTCTTAATGACTGATGCTTGGGAGGTGTAAGTATGGCTTTTCCCTGCACTCCCCCCTCCTGCATGTCCCCTCATCCCTCATTTCTATGCTATGAGAACAAAATTAATTTTAAACTAGAGTCAAGAAGTGAACTTTTTATTAACTGTGTGATTGGTCAAAAATTTCTGCTTGGGCCATCGGCTTTAAGTGAAGTCAAGAAGTTTTGAAGTATGCAAGGCTGAATTAATTGAAAACCTCAGAATATGAAAACTGGATAAAAAAAACTTTCTCAGCAAAGGGCCCCTCACAAGTGCTTTGATTTTTACATTCCCTGGCTATAAAGCAGGAGGTTTTCCAGTGACCTGATAACCCAAGCACACAATGAAATCAGTAACAGATGGTTCTATAAAGTTGTATATGCCAAAAAGATTCAATAGAGATATATCATAGTCAGCCAAATGGCCAGATAAGGGGTTCAGCCAATCTTTGTCTCTCAGAATAAAGAAAGTTCTGAAATTCTTTTTGGCCTTCTACATTGAGCAAGCAGGTCTGCCAGCTCCTGTAAAAGAAATCAAGTCCTTATTACTAAACATGTAACTTAATAAAACTAATAAACATATCTTTCACTTTCTTTCTAACAAAGATTTCCAATAGCATGGACAATGTTGTATTATATCTATTACAGAAATTTCTTATAATAATTTTGTTTAATGTTTTCTGTGCTGTATTATGTTTGCCTTGTGAATGCTCTTAATAAATACTGTAATTACAGGGTTTTTTTGACAGCAGTATGCTTAAGGTTTTATCCTTTCAGAGCCTTTCTTGGAAGCACAATATCCATTCTGTTGTGGAAATAGATCTTCGGACTACATTAGCTAAGCAGGTAAGTGTGTGTATGAACCACAGACCTCAAAGAAGGAAACCATTGAAAAATCAGGGACACTGTATCATAGAGTTAGAAGCTAAAATGTGTCTTAGAGTTTCAGGCTATATCATCTGGATACATCCCAGTGTAAATATTTATAGTATAGGAAGGTATAACAGGCTTCTGACCTATAAAAATTACTCCTCATGAAAATAGTTTTATTAATAAAAATAACCCTCTCCTATTATTAGGTACAGACTGTGATGTACCAGTGCTGATACTGAAACTTACGAACACTCAGAAAATTTGGATATGATATTTTCATCCTCATTTTACAGATGGAGAAACTGAAGCACAAAGAGTAAGAGACCTGTCTGAGGCCACAGTGGAAGTCAGTCAGTATTGGGATTTGAACTCTTGAGTTCCTGGCTCTTGGCCCAGTGTAGCAGACCACACAATTCTAAATTCATTCCAGTGAAGCCCAGATGAGTTAAGAGGCCATAGCAACAAATGTGGTTAAGTATGTAAAAATTAACATAAAGAATAAACATGAGTCTTCCAAAATTTCATTTCATGAGGAAAATTAAAACTTATTTTAGCTATAAAAATTAAGCAAGTTAAAAAGAACCTCAAAATTCCCCAAAGAAATGTCAAATTGCAAAAATATCTGAACAATTGTTTTGTAAACTATTAGCAAAGGGAGGATAAAACTGGGATTATTTTATAAGAGAAGGCAGTGTGATCTCGTGGCTAAGGCATTGGACTGGAAGTTGAGATCTGTGTTCTATTCTTGGCTTTGCCACTGACCTGCTGCATTACTTTGGGCAAGGCTCTTGGCCTCAGTTTCCCCTCTCACCCTTTGTTGTTCTATTTAGATCGGGGGGTGGGCAAACTACAGCCTGCAGGCCACATCCGGCCTGCAGGACCGTCCTGTCCGGCCCCTGAGCTCCTGGCCGGGCAGCTAGCCCCGCTCCCCTGCAGCTATGCCGCCGTGCGGATAGCACTCTGGGCAGTGGGGCCGCGTGCTCATGCAGGGCAGCGCAGCAGCGTGTCTGGCCCTGGCGGGGAGGCGCAGCTCCAGACATGCTGCTCTGAGTGGCATGGTAAGGGAACCGGGGGTTGGATATGGGGCAGTGGGTCCTGGGGGGCAGACAGGGAGCAGTTGGATGGGGCAGAGGTTCGGGGGGGTCAGGGGATGGGGAACAGGGGGGATTAGATAGGGGGTGGGGTCCCGGGGGGCCTGTCAGGGGGCAGAGGTGTGGATAGGGGTCGGGGCAGTCAGGGGACAGGAAGCAGGGGGGGTTGGATAGGGGGTGGGGTCCCGGGGGGTGGTTAGTGGCGGGGGGCCTGGGAAGGGGCGGTCGGGACAAGGGGCAGGGAGTTCTGAGGGGGGCAGTCAGGGGGTGGAAAGTGGGAGGGGTCGGATAGGGGGTGGGAGCCAGGCTCTTTGGGGAGGCACAGCCTTCCCTACCCGACCCTCCATACAGTTTTGCACCCCGGTGTGGCCCTTGGGCCAAAAAGTTTGCCCACCCCTGATTTAGATTGCAAACCTCTGTGGACAGGGATTGTCTCGGTGTTTGTTGTGGCTGGCACAAAGGGGCTCCAGTCTCAGTTGTGGCCTTTATATGGGCTCTCTCCTTGGCAATGAACTCTGCACAACCAGGGCAGCAGTTACTCCTGAGGGCATTCTGCGCAAAAAAATTAAAAATTCTGCACACAATATTTTAAAATTCTGCAAATTTTATTTGTCAAATAAATGTGGGGCTCCAACATGGCATTGGGGAGCACAGGCCACTGGCTGCACAGAGGTGGGATATCACTGTTCAGCTCCCCCCCAGGACACGGACTCTGCGATGAGGCTGCACCCAACTCTGACACAGCACAAGGACAGAGCCTGCCCCTCCGTGTCAGGTGCACCAGGCATGAGCAGGCAGATTCAGCAAGGCAGGCTCCAAGTGTGGAGGGGAGCGGCTTAGTGTGGGGGGATCCAGGTGTGAGTTGAGTTGTGTGGGGCAATCTGGGTGCAGGCGGCTCAGTGGGGGATCTGGGTGTGGGGGGACCTGGGTGCAACAGTAATAGGACTCTGCAGGGGGGTCCAGGTGAAGGTGGTTGGGGCACAGAAGGAGGGGGTCCAGATGCTGAGGGGAGTTGGGCTCAGTGAAGTGGGGATCCAGGTGCAGCTGGTTGGGATTCGGTAGGGTGTGGATCCAGGTGCGGGTGGTGCAGCGGGAGTGGGGCTCAGGGGCGGTTCTGGGTGCAGAGAGGTGACGCTCAGTGGGAGGGTCCGGGTCTGAGGGAGTCTGGATGCACAGGGGCTGGGCGGATGGGGGAGCAGCTCCCTAGTACAGGGATCCTTCCCCCTGCAGCTGAGGAGCGATGGGTGCAGGAAGTGGTGGGGAGGGGGGCGGAGAGTTTGTAGAGCTTCCTACAGCCAGGGGAGAAATCTGGGGGTGGGTCTGACACGGCCCCAGATGCCGGGCAGGGAAAGAGGAAGTCCTGTCCTCCCCATCCAGGACTAGCCAGGACTAGCATCTGAGCCCAGCGCAGGGTAGGAACCACCAGCCGGGTCTTCCCCAGTCCCAACCCATGGCCCACAGTAATTTACCTCTCTGCTGGCTGCCTTGGGAACCTGAAACATACTGCTGGGGTGGGTCTCGTGACCGCTCTTGTGGCTTCCCCTTGCTTCCCCATCAGAAAGTCATTTTTCTGTAGGAAGGCGAAGAAATCTGTGGGGGACTTAAATTCTGCACATGCACAGTGGCGCAGGATTCACCCAGGAGTACCTGGTGCTGCATGGTCTGGCCCTGAGTCCAACTGTAATATAAAGTAATAATTATGAGAATGTGCAAAGTTAGGCCCTGAATCTGTGGAAAAAAATCTAGAACATGGTAGGATTCATAGTTATCTGACATCTATTTTTATTGTGCAGGAAAACTGAGAAGTGCAAAGGTCTGAGCTTTCAAATATGTTATATAATCAATGGAATTTCATCTTATGCCAACACATTGAGTAAAGAGTGAAAAGAGTCCCAAGTCCATATACAACACTACACCCACACGGCTTCTGTTTTCAGCAAATTATGAATTAACTGGTATGTTATAAAGTTCTCTACTTCCAGATCAAATTCCAACATACTTGAAAAGCAGCAAGCATAACACCAGATTTGAAAAGTAGCACAAAACATACCAGGTAACTATATGCTAATTTAATGTCAGTTGTGGGGATATTGTTGGAAATTTAATATAAGATCACCTTGAAGAGAAGTAACATGAAATGACAACATAGGTATAGTTTTGAGAAGGAAAAGCCATGCTTGACTAATTTACTTGCACTGTAAATCTGTGTTATAAGGTTCCAGAGCAGTATGTTTGTCAACATAGTACTAATGGTCACCTTTCAATTGTAACTATGTGGAACGAAAACTATTTTAGGTCCTTAAAATGGTAGCTTCTCTAGCTGGGAGGCTTGCCAGGTGGGTATCTCTAAAGATCACTTTTGGGAGCTGTCTTGTTTCTATTCTAAGCTTAATAAATGTATGGGTTTTTTTTTTAACCAAATACAAATAAAGGAGACAGCATGAATCAGCTTCCCAAAGCATGTTGTTAAATGATGTAATCTTGTTTTTAGGCCGGGTCTATGCAGTTATTTTTAACCAATTTAACTATTTTGGTTATAGGGTTGATTTTATTACCAGTATAGTTAAATCAGTACATCCGCTAATGAGGATGCTGTTCTACTGGTAAAGTTTTTTAGCATAAATTTGTGGGAATACACTATACTGCCATAAGTGTGAATTTGTGGGGATAACCCATACTGTTTAAACAAGTATATACTAGGCAATTGCTCTGCTTTAACGACATCAGTTTCAAAAGGAGATAGCAACAGAAAAACCGTGTGCAGACCAGTCCTTAATCATCTCTGTGTGACTCAATGGCTACTGTGGCCCAGGCACATATCTGGAGAAGGTTGATGTTGAATGCTGTTAGCCACGGTACTATGACGTTTGTAACAGGTTTGAGGTAATCAGTCCCTGTCTGAATGTGAATGTGGTGGCAACACTAGCCCCACCATCTACAGAACAGCAGTGAGCTCTGGGCAGGCCACCAGCTAATGCGTGACGGATTCTTTGCTGGGCCATGGGGCGGGGAGGCCTGCTCACATGCATGATGGAGGGTGTGACTGGGAGTGATGGGGGAGGGCGGCTTGCTGCCCATGAGTGATGGGGGAACTGGTTAAGTGGGTATGGTGCTGGGGGTGCCTTGCTGTATGATGGAGGGGGGCTGGGTGCATGACTGGAGTGATGGGGGGGGCAGATGGATGGAGGGAGGGAGGGTGGGGCCAGGGTGATGTGGGTGCCTTGCTGGGCCGGGGGGGGGGGGGGGGAAGGTGATAGAGGGCCCATGCATGTCCATAGGGTAGAGCCTGAGGCAGGAACTTTGCCGTTCTGTAGAACGATCTGATAGCAGGTGCGTCTACATGGCACCGAGACACCCGGAGCTGCCCTGTGCCACCTGACTCGGGCTCCTGGGGTTGTTTCATTGCTCAGAGTGCAGGCTGCAGCCTAAATCCCAACGTCTACACTGCAATGACCCAGCCCGCATCAGGAGGCACGGGCCGGGCCGACCCACCCACTTACTCGCACTGCTCCGAGGAGCGGCTGCCCTTGATGCAGAGGGGGACCGAGGGTCGCATCTCGGCAGCAAACCCGCGGCTGGCGCTGGGGGGCGAGGCGGGGGCCAGCACCTGCCGCCGGAACACTGCTCAGGCGCGCGACCAGCCACCCCCTCGCCCCTCCCCTCTGCACGCAGAACGAGCGCATCCGCGCGACTCCTGCCCCCCGGGCAACCAGCCCAGGAGGGCAGGGAGCGCGCGCCGGGCGGGTGTTAGCTCACGTGAGCCCCTGCTCGGCTCTCCCACCTCTGCCGGGACGAGACTCGCGGGACCGGCTCTGGATTGGCCGCCACGTGTGTGGGACACGGACGTGGCCCAGCGGGCTGGGCTCCCGGAGCGGCGGGGCAGCCGGTAGGTAGGGGCGGGGCCGGCCCGGCCCCTCTCTGGAGCCCAGCGCCGGAGGCTCGCGGGCTCGGAGTCCCAAACCAACGGCGGGAGCGCGCGCGCCTGTGAGGGGCGCCGCGTGCGGGACTCTTCCCCACGGAGGGAGGCGGGGCCCGGCTGCGGGAAGCGCCGCCCCACAGGGCCCCTGAGTTCCGAGACGCCCCGCCGAGAGAAACGCGCCGGCCTGTTTTGACCCCGGCAGCTGAAATCTGCCGGCGCTGAGCGGGGGGCTGTGGGGTGACCGGTGTAGCAGTACGAAATGCAACCCTCCCGTTTTGCAACTGCGTGCGGTTTCTGCCATGCAACGTGGCAGTTTGTGAAACAGTTTGTTAACTTGCTACCGCCTGTCCATGGGGTTGCGAATCAGGAGGGATGGGATATGTGGTCAAAAACAATCCCGATCTGCTTCCTGACCAGAGTGGCCCCTTTCATTGAATTTGTGAAAAGGGAGGTAGGGTTTGCGGGTACAGAGCGTGCCCCTGAGCCCAAGGTGAGACAACAGTGGCCCCTTTCATTTTTTCCACTGGGTTCTTCTTGCTTATTTCCAATGACTTGGCTGCTCATGCACCTGTCACTGGTCCAGGGATGGTTGCCAAACGGGAGGGATGGGGTTTGTGGTCGAAAACACTCACGGTCTGCTT